>NC_056743.1:941106638-941406638 GCF_019279795.1 Protopterus annectens
AAAAGGTATTCCATAAAGTAATGTACAGGGTTAGGGTTTGTGCACAAGTAAGGTGGAGAAGTGGGGCTTTGCCCCTCTTCTGCACCTTACTCATATGCGCTAACCCTAACCCTGCTTCTAATCCCAACCCTAACCCAACACATTACCTTATGAAAAACCCTTTCCTATCAGAACCACTATGCAACACACTCAGATGCAGACACACAAAATACCAAGTACAAACAACAATAAATCCATCCCCAATTCTAGCCCTTATTTTAACCTTAACCTGACTTGCAGACACATACTCCATCACACACAAAACACCAAACATGCACAAAACTAAATCTTTTTCCTTCCTTAACCCGTATTCTTAACCTAATCTGTAAATACATGCACACACAAACACACACACTCTCATTCTCACTTGCTTTACTACATGGACATTTCTTCAGTAAAAGTGCCATTCAATGTAGGTTTTTTGATGACTTCTGTATTCTACTACTAAGTAATGCGACCACCTTCTTCTTCTTCTTCTTCTTTTGGCTTTTCCCAGTTAGGGGTCGCCACAGTTGATCACCTGTCCACTCATGATTAGCAGTGGAGTTTTACAGTGTCGAGTTGCCAGCTCGGTGCCCAACCTTCCACGGAAGGCACACACATGCTCACACTCACACCTAGGGCCAATTCAGAGTGTCCAATCCACCTACAGCATGTCTTTGGGATGTGGGAGGAAACCAGACCACCCGGAGGAAACCCACGCAACCACAGGGAATACATGCAGACTCCGCACAGAAGGCACCCCAGCTGAGGATCAAACCAGAGAACCTCTTGCTGTGAGGCAGCAATGCTAACCACTGTGCAACCACCTGTGTCAGTAAAAAAAGTTGTAATCTTTCTGCAAGTTCGAGTATCAGAATGTAAGCTGTGTGTGTGTGTGTGTGTGTGTGTGTGTGTGTGTGTGTGTGTGTGTGTGTGTATTTGTGTGTACCAGGTATAGAAAATTCAAGAATTTGACTTGCTGCTAAATGCCAATCAAAGGGGCATTTAAAAGTCAGATACTGCTGATCAAACATTCAAATAACAAACTAAACAATTATGGCTTAAATATGAGTGACACATAATACACCCAAAAGCTACAAATGGGAAATAGTTATATATTAGCAAACAAATATCCAGTGAATACAACATAAAGAAATTAAAGCACTTGAAATTAGATAATACACACTTTCTAAATAAAAGAAACAAACATTAAAGCGCACAGAAGAGAACTAATAGGGTAATTAACAAAAGTTATAATTTTACAAAACATATCCATAATCACAAAGTACAAGGGTGTAAGCAATTCCTTGAAAATCAACTCACAAACAGCTAAGTCAGTGGCACTGCGTTGTTGAAGATGCTTTTTAGTGCAACAAACATTGCAGATATTGCTGCCACAGATGTCTCACGTATTGCATATGTTGCTGTCACAGCCTTAACGTTTGCCACTACCTATTATTTGCATACTCGACATTTATTAATGCTGGGGGGGGGCAAACCCTACTTAATGATAACTCCAAGGCCTCTAAGGGTGGTGTTCTTTGAGAGAAACAGGGGCATCCTGAGGCATCATAGCAATTGCTTCATCTGTACTGACAACCACTTAATTCTGAAACAGATGAATACAGTACGTCAGAGATGTAGTTATACAATGACACTGGAGGCAAGATTCATATAGAGACGCAAAAAACACAAAACACTTTGTCAGTGACATGCACACACAACACTTATCACACTTACTAATGAGTAATGACCAGACACACAGACCCCCATATGCAGAGGTGCTGACATATAACTTACCCAAACCTCAAAGGTCTCCCAGAGGCAATCCTGACAAAGTCTGCTTGCACACAAACAAGACAACTCCCACCATAGCACACAAAACCATATCTCGTAGTATCTCAGCTACCAAGCCCATAAGGAGTAGCATCACACAACTCAATATTTTGGTCATAGGATACTCCTTTGTGAGACACACTGATGTCCATCTTACCAGGCTGGATAAGGAGAAGGTTGCAGTTAGCTGTCTATCAGGAGCCAGGATTCACCACATCATGCAAGCACTCATATCACTAAACCCCAAGTACCATTATGACTCAGTCATAGTCCATGTGGTCTTAAATGACCTGAGACATACTTCCTTGGGCTATATGAAGAGAGACATAATAGAGCTCTCAGAATATGTGTCGCAGGTGTGTATGAGCATAGCACTGAGCAGCATTCTACAATCTCCAAGGATGATGCCACAATACCAGCAGAAAATGATTGACTTAGCTACTGGTGTCACTCCAGGAGGGTCCAATATTTATCATCCTGGGAGAACACTAGTGACAGACTTCACTGCTTTGCCAGAGATGGTCCTCACCTGTCGCCACTAGGCTTTTGGATATTGGCCAAAACATTATACGCCCCATACTGCTTTTTTGAGGCATTGCCAAACAGATAAATCTTCCAACATAGCAAAATCTACTCATGATAAGCTAAGCGTATTACTGTTCAATGCTAGGAGTCTCAACAAGAAACTACTCAACCTGGAAGCACTCCTCACCCTGGAGAATGCTGATGTCTGTGAAGTTTCTGAGACATGGTTCAAAGCTGCGCAAAGCACCCCAGCAGTGCAAGGCTATAATGCCCTTTACATGCTCTAACCCCCACTGCACAAGAAAGGACAAAAGGCAGAGGTGTAGCCATCTACACAAAGGATAAGCACACCTAAAGACTGGTCAAACAATATGGCATGCTTGAGTTATTCAGTGTCCAATTAACCATAGGAAAAATCCATTACCACAGCCTTGCTAGCAATAGATCCTTGATCATGAACCAGAAAAACTATATCTCATACCTGTTTTTTCTAGAATCACTTACCATTCATCCAATACTGTACTCATGGGTGATTTCAAATACCCCTCCATTAACTGGGAAGCATACACAACCACTAACATATATGCTCAAAGATTTCTAGACTTTGTCAATGCAAATGCTCTGGAGCAGCTAGTCTGCACTTCCAAAAGGGGTACAAATATCCTAGACCTAGTACTCACAAATATGGGAGAGCACTGCACCCCCCCCCCAAGTATAATGTCCTCACTGGTTAGATTGGGCCACAAAGTGGTCTCCCTCGAAATAAATATAGTATAATGTCATCAATGGTTAAATTGGACCACAAAGTGGTCTCCCTCAAAATAAATATAAAACTAGAACCCCCCATTAACCCTAAAACAGAACCAAGACGCTATCCTCCAAAAAAAGGAAGTCAATCTGGTGGTCCCCTGCCATAAACAAACTGTACAACAGAAGGAAGAAACTGTTGCAAAAGAGAGTAAAATCCCATGAGTGGAGGAGCTCCCTGGTCAGCCTCAGTAAGAAGCTGAGATCCTTTATAAGTTCCTCCAAAGCTAGCTACGAAAACAAAATTGCCACTAATTCTAAGGACAACCACAAAGCATTCTATAGCTATGTCAAGAATCTCAATGGCAACACCCAGATCTGCCCTGAGTTACAGCACAACAGCATGAAAATTACAGAACCAACTGATATTGCCAACATCCTGGCAGATAGGTTCAGTGCTAACTTTATCCCACCCCCTAAAGGGCCCATATCTATACAGGAAGAATGCAGAGTCCCTGGAATCACAACTACGCAGGTAAAAGCTGCACTCTCTAAAGCCAAAAACACAGCATCCATGGGACCGGACAACATCCCAGGCTGCATTTTACATGAACTTCAGAATGGACTGGCTCCCCACTTAAGCACCATGTTCAATAATAGCCTTGCATCAGGCTTTGTGTCCACTGAATGGTGCACAGCAACAGTTATCCCACTCCACAAAGGGGGAGCCACCACTGATCCCAGGAACTATCGCCCTATTAGACTGATGAGCCTGGTCTGCAAGGCCAAGGAACGTATCATCATGGAACTCATAAACAAAGACATTGGTAACCTCCAAACTCTGGATCCCACCCAATTCGGGTTTGTGAAAGGCAGATCATGCCTCCTGAACCTGATCGACTTCTTTGAAGCAGTCACCAAAGCCATAGATGAGGGTAAGGTGGTTCACACAGCCTATCATGACCTCACCAAGGCTTTCGACACCATCCCTCATTCTGGAATTATAGCTAAACTCACTAAAGTAGGTATAACTCCCTACATCACAAGATGGGTTGCCAACTGGCTCACTGACAGAACGCACACTGTAAAAGTTGCAGACTCCAAATCTGACCTCAAACCAGTGACAAGTGGAGTACCACAGGGTTCAGTTCTGGGACCTCTCCTGTTTGGTATCTACTTCACTGAAGTACAGGCTAACACAGAAGGCCTCTGGCTAATGAAGTTTGCAGATGACTGCAAACTAGGAGCCATAGTCAAGTCCCCAAATGATGTGGACATCCTACAGAAGGGCCTCGCTGAGACAGATGCCTGGTGTCAGAGCCATGGCCTCAAGCTCAATGCCAAAATGTGCAGGGTCATCCCCTTTGGTAAAATCTCTGTACCCATGAACTACCACATATTCAGCAATCTACTTAACACCGAATATGTGATAAGAGACATTGGGACCCAGGTGGACAGTAGTCTCGCCTTTGATAGTCACATCGCCACAGTAGTCAGGAAGTCCTTCTACGTGGTACACTTCATCATAAAAGGGTTCTCATCCAGGAAAAAAGAGGTCATTGTTCCCCTCTACTCGACACTCATTAGACCCATTATAGAGTGCAACGCCCCTTTTGGAATGTACCTCACAAGACATCTGCAGCAGCTGGAAAGGCCACAGAAGTACCTCACAAAGAGGATTACTGGCCTCAAACAAATGCCCTACACTGATTGCCTCGAAAAACTCCAGCTTTACTCCGTAGCATATCGCCTACTCTGAGGTGATCTCTGCCTAACATATAAAGCTATGTCAAACCCAGAGCTGTTGGACATGCTACACCTAAAGAAATCCCAATCCCTCCAAGCTACACGCTCTAAGGACCTAAACCTTGTCACCACAATAAACAGGACATGCTGGAGGGATAGATTCCTGTCCCAGAGACTTCCCATACTCTGGAACAGGTTACCCATCTATGTCAAGCAAAGTTCTTCATTAGCACTCTTCAAGAAAAATCTTGATGAGTGGATGGGAAATAGGAAATACACCCCGGGGATCACTTCTGTGTCTCTGCTCGACAGTGGCACAGGAAAATAACTTTCTTGGGTGGCATAAGCCAGGGAACCTTGTTGGCTAGGATTACATAGGCCCTTGGGCCAACAGCCTAGTACCCAACCTATGAACCTATGAACCTTTATGAACTTTTCTTAGGCAAACTAGCTCCTATTAAATGATGGCATAACTAATTTCCCAGGTTCCCCAATCCAGAAAACACAGAAGCCTATGCACAGGTGTGCACAAAAGCCCTGTGTGATCATATAAACGAATGAACAGAAAAGGTAGTAATAGACTGAAATAATCCTAGGATGAACAGAAAAAAATTAGCCACCCTGGTATAAATAGGTTGTACACACAAAACAAAGAAAATCCTGTCTAGAAGTAAAAAAGAATGTGCACAACTGAGCAAAAACTCCCTCATATGTCTAGGTAAGCAAATCAGGGAATTAGTCAAATCATCAAAAGTGAATTTTGAGGCAAATATAGCCTCCCAAGCTAAGGATAACCATAAGGCATTTTTCAGGTATGCCCACAGTCTTAATGTGTAGAGTTAGTTGTAGGCTGCATCACCAATACCCAGCCAGAAGATATAGCAAATCTGATGGCAGATGAATTCAGCTCAAATTTTTCCTCCCCATATCTTCCAGCTACCCACAGGAAATACCCTCCATCATTCCTCTACCAGTTATCACAAAAGAACAGATCACCACTGCACCCTGTAAAGCTTGAAGCACATCTTCAGTAGGTCCTGACAATATCCCGGGATGCCTCTTATATAGCTTAAAACAGGAACTATCAGGCCCCCTAGGCTCTCTATTTGGGTGGGAGGTTGGCATAATGGTGAAGGTGTTTACCTTACAGACACAAGGTACAGGGTTTGATTCTCACATGGAATAATTGGCTAGGCTTAAAATGGCCCATAAGAGCAGTTAGCCTAGTACTAATCTATGAACTTGTGAACTTATTTAACCACAGCCTCCAGAATGGCTTTGTCCCTGAGGAGTGGAGAACAGGAACAGTCATCCTCTGCATAAAGGGGGAACATCAACATACCCATGAAGTTACAGACCCATAAGTTTGACTAGTCTTACATGCAAGGCCATGGAAAGAATAATCATGGACCCGACAGATAATGACATAGGAAACCTCTAAATACTGAGCCCAACCCAGTTCAGTTTTGTCAAGGCCAGGTCATGCCTGCTCAATCTGGTGTGTTTCTTTGAAAAAGCCACTAGAGCCATGGATGAGGGTAAAACAGTGCATACTGCCTACCTTAACCCAGTTAAGGCACACAATTCCCCACTTGAGTTTTATAGATAAACTCATAAAATTGGGCATAAATCCCTACCTCACCAGATGGATAGCCAAATGTCTCATGGACAGGACACATGCTGTTAGAGTGGGATAATTCAGATCTAGCAAGAGGCCAGTTACTAGTGGTGTATCACAGGGCTCAGGGCTGGGACCTCTCCTGTTCAGAATATGTTTCTCTGAATTCAAGGCTAATGTAAAAGACCTTTGGTTGACCAGGTTTGTTGACAACTGCAAGTTGGGGGCAGTCACTGAATCCCCCAGTGATGTAGATATCCTTCAGAAGGGTCTGACTCAGACAAATGATTGGTACCAGACCCATGGCCTAAAACTAAATGCAAAAAAAAAAAACGTAGTTATACCCATTGGGAAGTCACACATGCAAATTACAAAATTAATAACAAATCTCTAAGGGTGGACCCAGAGGTGAGAGATTAAAGTACACAGATAGATAGTAGCCTTAACTTTGACCACCATGTGTCCACAGTGGTGAGGAAATCCTTCTATGTGACACAGCTTATAAGTAAAGGCATGGTATCCAGATCCAAAGAATTTACAGTCACACTGTACTCGACCCTCATTGGACCAGTAATTGAGCTTTGGCTTGTACTTGACCAGTCATTTGCAACAACTGGAGTGGCCTCAGGGGTTCCTTACAAAAAATTAGGGTGTAAACAATATGTCCTATGTGAATTAACTAAAAGCTCTATCCCTTTACTCTGTCTCCTACCAACTACAGTATTAAGGGGTGATCTACGCCTAAGGCAATCTCAGATCCAGCCTTGATGAAATTGTTAAACATATGCAAGACAAATTGCATGAGGACTACCTAATCCAAGGATCTAAACCTGGTCTGTGACATGAACAAAGCATGCTGGACAGACAGTTATGTATCTCAGAGATTTCCCTTCTCTGGAGCAGGGTACCTATTCACATAAACCAAAGCTCTTATCTGCTCTCTTCAAATGCAGTCTGGATCAATAGATGGGGAATTCAAAATTCACTCCTCGGGAGGCACCCACATCCTTTATGGATGGGGCAGTCTGTAAAATACTTAAATACATAGGCACAAACAGAAGCCATCCTCTAGCCCTTAGGGATCGAAAATTGGGTACAATCTGGGTAAAATTGCCTAGTCTTGTAAGGGCTATTGAGCCATTAGCCCAGTAATTTCGTATAAACCTATGAACAGAAAACTCCTAGCCCTACCATATTACAACAACCACATTCAGTAAACAGAATTCACCAGACTTGGTCAACAATTATCACTGAGGGACTCAGTCATTCCACATGCATTCACAGGTCATCAACAGCATTGTTTTCAATTCAGTCACAATGCTGTCACAAAGTTTACTACTCCTGGGATGCAAATAACTGGAGTGGAGGTTATAATTAAAGCAAAGGAATAAATATGTAAGAAGTACATAAAGAGTATTGTCCAGTAGTAAACCACAGCTAAATAAACCATTTTACACACAATTTACTTAGAAATAAAAAAAATATATATATATATATATATATATGTATATATATAAATATCTATATATATATATATATATATATATATATATATATATAGATATATATATATATATATATAAAGAGAAGTTAAACTAAACAATCTTCCAAAACATAAAAAATCCACTTGTTTGATTTTGTCCACAAATATTACATAAACCTGGGAAAACATGAATACTACAACAAGAATAATATCTGGTATAACAATTATCATAAAACAATATGCATTGATATATGTATGAATAATTGCATCCTTTTGTGCTGCTCTCTCAGTATTAAAATTCTCTCTTTCTCTGTATACCTCTCAAAGTGTTAACTTCCTGGTAGAAAATCTTACACTGGCTCTTTTCTGTACAAAAGTATGCCGTCAAGGTTATAAATCTTCTTCAGGAAAAAAATAAAACCTGTAACTGTAAAAACAAGCCTGGTATGTTTATTCAGTATGTCTGTGGGGAAGCATTAGTTAGAAATAGATGTATTATTATGGAACATACACAGTTCAAAAACATACTTTCTGACTTGTACATGCAAACTTACAATGAATACTGGAAGGAACTAATTGGTGTTTCTCCTGGAATGCCTTTTTAATCAGCAATTTTACTGCCCCTGCTGACATAAACATGCATAGTATTAACCCACCTTACCAAATGTTTACCACAGGCACTGCCCTTATATATCAGGAACTTATTGCCATCTGAAAATAATACACAGACTCTTATATCTCTCTCCATACATATTTTGCCTTTACATTAGTGAATCATAGCTTTAGGCACCACTTCTTTATTGCTGTTTTCTTTTCTGGGTGAAAAGTGTCTACAGTCTTCTGTGGATAGCTCTCCAAAAATGGTTGGAATAGACACAACTTGATAATACTGTACAGGGTATGTATCTGTATCTATCTATATCTATATATTTATATCAATATATATATATATATATATATATATATATATATATATATGCAGAGAGAGAGAGAGAGAGGAGAAATATCTATATATTAAAAACTACAAGAAGAACCTAGCCAAGCTAGAGTTTTCACTGTGTGACACCTTAAACCTCCCGTAATAGAGGCCCATGGGATATATGCAAATGACACCTTAAGGACAGCAAGTGTCTTAGCTATATGACTTCTGAACATCCATGACTTTTTTACTTTTGTATTTTATGTTTTTATGGATACATTCACTTTATTGGTCCGAATGTATCCATAAAGACGTAAAAGACAAAAGTAAAAATGTCATGGAGATTCAGAAGCCATATAGCTAAGATGCTTGATGTCCTTAAGGGGTCATTTGCATAAATATAATGGGCCTCTATTACATGAGGTTTAAGGTATCACACAGTAAACACTCTAGCTTGGCTAGGTTTTTCTTGTAGTTTTTACTAATCAGTTGTCTGCATTACTTTTTTACTCTTTGGTTTATATCTCTCTATCAATAGATAGATAGATAGATATAATTATACATGCATACATATGTATCCACACGGGTCCCCTTCTAAAGACCGAACCGCCGATCCCCCGACGCAGAAATCACCGACGCCAGATAACCGACAGGTACGTATACCGACAGGGTGATTCGCCGACAGCGGAAAGACCGACAAGGGTAATGTGTGATCACGACCCGGTAAGTGTGCGACAGTGACGGAGGTAGGAGTGGTCAGGTAAGTGAGTTAGGGTTAGGGTGCAGGTAGGTGAAGTGTGCGTTAGTGTCGGAGCTTGGGCTAGGGGTGGGTAAGTGAGTTAGGGTTAGGGTGCAGGTAGGTGAAGTGTGCGTTAGTGTCGGAGCTTGGGCTAGGGGTGGGTAAGTGAGTTAGGGTTAGGGTGCAGGTAGGTGAAGTGTGCGTTAGTGTCGGAGCTTGGGCTAGGGGTGGGTAAGTGAGTTAGGGTTAGGGTGCAGGTAGGTGAAGTGCGTTAGTGTCGGAGCTTGGGCTAGGGGTGGGTAAGTGAGTTAGGGTTAGGGTGCAGGTAGGTGAAGTGTGCGATAGTGTCGGAGCTTGGGCTAGGGGTGGGTAAGTGAGTTAGGGTTAGGGTGCAGGTAGGTGAAGTGTGCGATAGTGTCGGACCTTAGGGTTAGGGTTTGGGTCAGGGCTAGTGTGTATACTATGTAGTGTAGTGTGTTGTTTACGTTCCGTGTGTCGGTGTTATGGTGTTCGGTGTTTCGCGTTGTCGGGTTTGTGTGTTGTCGGTTTTCTGGCGTCTGTGATTTCTGTGTCGGGGAATCGTCGGTTCGGTCTTTAGAAGTAGACCCATCCACACATATATATATATCATACATATGTATGTATGTATATATATATATATATATATATATATATATATATATATATATATATATATATATATATATATATGTATATATATATATATATATACCCCAACTCTGGAAAAAGGCCTTTATCATTCCCCTTCATAAAGGGGGAAACAATAACAATATTCCCAATTTTCGACAAATCGCCATCTTATCCCCTTTCTCAAAACTTCTTGAAAAATGTATTCACTGACAACTTTTACCCTACCTCATAGATAGCCACCTGCTTACCCCCACACAACATGGATTTAGGCCTGGCCATAGCACTACCACTGCTCTCCTCTCTTTCCTTGTAACTATCAACAAAGCCCATCATTCTGGCTGCCTAGTGTCGTCCCTCCTTCTGGACTTATCAAAGGTCTTTGACACTATCTCTCATAACCTTCTTCTGTCTAAACTCTCTAATCTTAATCTTTCCTTCTCTTCCATCAACTGGTTCACCAGTTACCTCTCTAACAGGCAACAAGCAGTCAAATGGAAAAAAGCCACTTCCTCCTTCCTTAATACTCCTACAGGTGTACCCCAGGGTTCTATCTTAGGTCCTTTACTGTTCAGTATATTCATAAATGACTTCCACCAGACAATCCCAAATGCTAAGATTATTCAATACACAGATGACTCTACAATCATCTGTTCTGCCACCTCCGTCCCCACTCTCTTAAAATTAACCCAGGATGCCTTCACCTCCACTAAACACTGGATTTTAGATAACCACTTGGCACTAAATGCATCAAAAACTAAACTTATGGTATTTATTCCGTCTAAAAGCACCACCATAGATAAAAACTCTTTCTCCATTACTAGCCATAACAATACACCTCTGGAGTTAATATCCCATGCCAAACTTCTAGGTGTACTCATTGATGAACAGCTTAAGTTCGATACCCATCTTCAAACAAACATCAAGAAAACCCACCAGAAACTTGGTATGCTCTACCGCCACAATCGCTACCTTACTCCCCCTACAAGGTTTGTTCTCTCTACCACATACCTCATTCCCTCTCTCCTATATGGCGCCCCACTTCATACAAACCTAAATTCTTCTCTAAAGACAAAACTCTCTTTCTGTTATAACAAAATTGCCAAGTTTGCTACAGGCTGCAAATCTTCCACCCATCACTGTAATGCCCTTCACAAACTAAATTGGCTAGAACTGCCCAATCACCTTTCCTACATTCAAATCTTACATGCCCACAAACTTATCTTCAATCCCTCATTCTGTCCCTCCCTCACCTCCTCTCTCAAAATGCATCTGCCTGACAGACCTCTTAGATCCACTAACCAGAATCTGATTGAATTGCACAAGCCTGCCCGTCCACCAGGCAAACATCTACTATCTTTTTCTCTAGCATGCCTCTGGAACTCCCTACCACCTCTTATTTGTACTACCCATAACCACTCTACCTATAAGACCCTGCTTCACCCTCATCTTATATCCCTCTGGGAATGTTCCTGCTCTCACCCCACATAACTCCCATCCATCAGACAAACATCTATTATCTTTTTTGTAGCATGTGTCCAGAACTCCCTACCACCTCTTATTCGTACACCTATTACCACTCTACCTTTTAAGACCTTGCTTCACTCTCATCTTATTCCCTCTGGGAATTTTCCTGCTCTCACCCCACATAACTCCCTCAGCATTACATTCTGCCTCCTATCATACCTAACTGTAACCTAATATGACACCTAATCCACCTTTCTCTCCAGCCCCCAACTATTTATTCTACTTCTTCTATTATCCCCTTTTTTCTTACTTCTGCATTAAACTCCTCCTGCCCCACTTATCCTTCTATTACTCTCATATGATACCTGTGTGAATTGCCATTGCTTCTCTCCTTTGTATGAACAAATGTATTTCTAAATATTTGTAAATACTAACTAATGTTTTTCTAAATTTTTTTTTCTTTTCTTTTAAAATTCCTATTGTAATATTGAAATGTTACTACTATGTTCTTCACCTGGATTACTGTATCACTCAAATGCCTATGATTTGTTTACATTGTATAATGTATTTTATGGAGTTTTCCCTCTGGGACTCCATTGAAAATGGACTGTTCTCGGCCCAATGGACTATTCTGGTAAACAAACTGTAAAAAAAAAAAAAAAAAATATATATATATATATATATATATATATATATATATACATATATATATATATATATATATATATATATATATACACACACACACATATATACGTGTGTGTGTGTGTGTGTGTATATATATAAGTTTGAAGCTTGAGTAGATTCAAAGACAGCATTGTTTGGTAGGATAGTCTGTGAGCTTTTTCAGTTACTACATGGACCAAAAGACATAAGCAGTTTAGTGAAATAGCACAGAGCAAATTTTTGAATGACATTCCACAATTATAATAACAAGTTTTAGTAAGTGAAGTTAGGTGATTTATGCACAATATTTAAGCTTACACAGCAAAATACATTAGGTGGTGGACAAAAGATACATAAATATGGTTTTATAGTAAATAAAGTAGAACAGTAGTAGTTGAAACAGCTAGATAAAAACAATTTGAAATAATATACAATGTAACATTTCTTTAAAGTTTACAACCAAATGTTTGCTATTTTGAAAAACAATGATACACAATGCTATATACTGAGTATCTGCAAGTTTTTGTGTTCATAAATAAATACTAGGCTATCAGTCTGCAGTCTGTTACAAGTCCAGTCAATAACTAGAGGTCAGAATCAAACACAGTATCTTTACAAAGACCTTAAACATTATGGCAATCCCACCCCAAAAAGATATTAGGCAGTTACTAGCCTTGCATTCTAGGGGACCACTGTGGAGCCTAACCTAAATTCCCAGCTGCATCTAAGATATGTCTGGTTAAGTGACTGACTTAAGGTTACACAGTAGGCAATATAAGGGCTGAAGGAATCAAACCCAGTACCACAGGAACTGCAGCTCACAGCCTTGACACCTGGTCATTTTCTTTAAAGGAGTGCTGGTAAATTTTCGTTCCTCATATCTACTGAGAGAAGATTCTGGTTAGCAGGGACCACTTTTCTGAAGTTCTTTTGTTATATAAATAAAACCTTTGTGTTGGTGGGGAGGGGGACAGAAGTCAAGCTGCATTAATTTAAAAGTAAACAACTAGGAGAAGGGTAATGCATGCAATGATAAGCAATCCTGTTTTTTCAGGAAGTGATAATGGTGTTATATATCTGTCAGACAACAAAGTTAATCTACATATTTTCTGACTGCTTTGGTGAGTAATGATTGTGTGTAATTAAAGGCAATTACTGAAAAGGCATATTTGAGGTTGGGAATTAGCCCTACCAGAGTTAAAGGGAAGCATATCTGAGAGTCTGCTGTAGGACTAAATTGCTTCAGTACCTTGTTGGCATTGGCTTTGACATGTTATTTGAATTATATGTTAAGCCTGAACCTGTATCTGAATATTAGGGAATTATTATGATAGTAAAGATGCAAAATTGGAAGCATCTTAAATCTTTTAGGTGTTACAAACAATATACTTGCAGGATTTCTTGTATTAATTGTTAATTTATTAGAATCAGGCTTAGTTGCATTAATTCATAGGATCATAGGAGGTTACTAGGATATTGACCCGGAGGTCATTTCAAGCCTAGAAGTTTCATCCCAGTGTAATACCATAGATGCTCTAGTCAGTACTCAGGACTGTATTTAGTAATGACTGCCCATGTCCAGTTGGTTTTGGGCACTACCCCAGTATGAATTTACGGTGCCCTATCCACTCATTAAGGTTCCTTTTGAACAGTGTCATAGAGGTGCTCTGCTTCGCATGAATGGGCAGCCTATTCCAAAGATGCGGCAGTCACTGGGAGACAAATCTGTTCCTCTAGCACTTCCTATTCAAGTTGCAGGCTATATTTAGGTCCTTGGAACAAGTAGCTCTAGTCCCATTTACTAATTAATTAGATTATATCCGGCCTGAAACTTCAAGGTCTGCCTGTAAACCTTTCTATATTATTAAACTACTGTCATCTGGCTTAAATAAAAAGCAAGTTACCTGCATACATGGTTGAATGAGTTTGCAGGAGGTTACTTTTTTTAGTGCCCCCTTAACATCATTCAACAGGCCCAGCATCCACACTGGATCTATCAGCTTAATCTCCTACCCCCTAGGCTTACTTTAGTATTGCTGAGGGTGTTTCTGAATCCTAAGAACATCCTGAGGCCTCAGCTGTCTTTGCAAACATCTGGAAGAGTTCTTTTATATGACCTACTCACTCCCTTCTCCACCTCCCACCCTTGTTAACTATGTCTGAGGACAATTTCCCTCTTTGAACCACAACTCCCCTTAAGGAGCATCATTGATGAATGCCCAACTAGCCAGTTTAGGTACACCCATACCTCCCTGCCACTCTGTCAGTCATCTGAGCTGCAAAGTGAATCTGGGCCGTAGTCAGGGCTTTATCCCTGTATGAAGTGTACAAGAACTGTACTGGGGCCAGTACTAAGCAATATGAAGCACCAGATTTGAAGGTGCCCAAGTCAAATGTTGCCTGAAGATATATAGGATGGTCTCCATTATACAGTCCTGGGACCAAGATAATGGACCCTACTCAAATCACAGTCTCCTGATATTTCAAAGCAGCAAAATGTGGTCCACTGTTCTAAATGATCTTCTCATATCAATAAAAAGAGCTCCAATTAGAAGCCTCCTTCCCATAATGGAGTAGATAATGTCTGATATGGAGAAGATGGCAGTTAGTTAATTTGTTGTAACCACTGTGAAATCCATGTTGCACTTCAGTAAGCAGGCCATATTTGATTACATGTTCCAGTATTTGCTCAACAGTCTTCAGTATTTTAACTAGAGGAAAAAGATTAGCAACTGGCCTATACACTTGTGGAGAAGAGAGTGGGTTGGGTTTTGAAAGAGGTACTGTGATGTCATGCTTGAACTTTGGTGAGCAATTCCAGTGGTGACAGAAAGGTTGAAGACATGGGCAAGGTGATTAGCAGTAACTGAGGATGCCATTTTGAGAAATTTTAGATAGAGACTTGCAGAATTGGGGTTGGTACTCTATTTTTTTCTGCAATGGCTTTGATAACTCTGAAGTGAAAGTATGCAGTACTGAGGAATAAGATGCAGAGTGGTGTTTGTATTGGAAACCTGAAGTGTGGACATGTGTTAGGTTCTTATCTAGATTCTGAGGATAGGTAGTAAACCATGATACAAATGGAAGAATGAGACAACACACTAAGCTGCAGCTAAAACTAGTTTAATTAAAAACTCAGTTACTTACAATATTGCACATGTCACTGAGTGACCTTCTTTCGGGTCTATATTAGAACACCGAACGTTCAAAATTTCGAGTGTTCTAATATCGACCCATTTTCAGTGAATGCTGAAAATATCGAAGAAACAGAAAACCAAATTTTTTCCTAGGGAAAGAATTTGGTTGTCCGTTTCTGTTGCTTCGGTATTTTCAGCGCTGTGGTGGAAAGTTACGGGTCGGGTTAAGGTAAGTGTGCAATTGTGTGGATGTGAGGGTTAGGGGGTTAGGTGAGTTAGGGTTAGGACACGGGTCAGGTAAGTGTGCGATTGTTTGGATGTAAGGGTTAGGGTGTGGTAGGTGAGTTAGGGTTAAGGCGCGGGTGAGGTGGCTGTGCGATAGTGACGGACCTTAGGGTTAGGGTTTGGGTTAAGGTAAGTGGACAGTTAGTGGTGTATGTATAGTTTAGTGTAGGGTTAAGTGTTAGAGTTTAGGTGTATGTGTGTGGATTGCTGTTTGTTTGGTGTGCTTGTGATGTGTGTATGTGTTTTGGAACAGCAAATTTTTTCCCTAGGAAAAAATTTGCTGTTCTGAATGTTCGATGTTTTAAATTTTCAATTCATAGGGTTCGATATTAGAACACTCGACATTCTGAATGTTTGGTGTTCTAATATAGACCCCCTTCTTTCTTGGTACAGTTGCAGCTCTGCTTGACCAAGGCAGTTCTTCAGTTAATCAACCAATCAATCAGTCAATCAAATCATTGTTAATCTGGTGACTTGAATCCAGAGATATGAAAGGTAATCAAGCTTTCAAATATTCAAGCACTGGTTATCAAACTCGAGTCCTGAGGTAAGGAAGGTCAGTAAACCAAACAACTGCTCTGACTTATATACAAAAGAATAAACATGCAGTACTTTCTGGAACCTTGTGGCTGTTGAACTGATACTTTTTTGGATATGTTATGACATTGATCAAAAATAACATTAAGTTTCCTAAGGTGTAAATAAGAGTATGCAACATTTAAAAAGAATGTTGCATTATATTTTTAGGTTCAGTGGTTGGTACTAGACTATTGGCCTTATGGCCTATACAAACCTAGACATAACAATTCCCTGGCTATTTCTTCCCACAATATTTACTTCCCTGGACCCCTATCTAGCAGGGCGACTGACGTGATCCCCGGAGTAAATTTCCTATCTCCCATCCAATTGTCAAGGTTCCTTTTGAAGTGGGCCAAGGAGGCACTCTGCTTGACATGTATGGGCAGTCTATTCCAGAGTATGGGGAGTCTCTGGGTCAGGAACCTATCCCTCCAATGTGTTTTGTTCATTGTGATGACAAGGTTTAGGTCCCTGGAGCATGTGGCTCTGATGGATTAGGATTGGGATTTTCAGTTCATTTTTACATACTAGCTTCAAAATCTGCCAGACAACTGAACATGCCACTGCAAAGTTCCCCTTTTTAAACACACTGATAGTGCTGGATTATAATAGGGGTGATATGGCAGTCATCCAGGGCCCGCAGCTCCATGGAGTGCATGGCCAGTGGTAATAAATAAAGTCAGAAGCATGCTCTGCCTTTGCACAGTACTGTCAGATTTACTAAGACAGCTTTTAGCAGCCTAGCAGCCCCAGTATGTTTTTGGCTTCCTTGGCTCCAAAGGCGGAACTGTCAAAATATCTGTGCATAAATTTCAGCTGTGATTTTTGCCATTATTTTCTTTCACTGCTGTGACTTGCCCCACTCCCTTGCAACAACTGAGAATCTCAGTAGATTGGCTCAAGTATTTATCAACCACATCACAACAGTAAGAAGCCCTCAACAATTAAATGGTAAACACAGAAGGTCACTGTAAAGATAATTTACTCCATGTTTTTACACTGAGCTTGTAACTGAAAGTTCTATGTCATCAACAACATCGCAGGTTTGGATTTATTTAGATAACATACCAGTAGTAATTTTTAGCACTTTTAACTAGTGAGAAGAAAAGCATCACTTGAAGCAGAAGCTAAGAGCTGGCAGACTTATTTCTATTTTTTTAAGTTCTCCAAAGTCAGTTTCTGACAAGTATTCTGCTGCTGAAGAAGGGAAGAAACGATTAGAGTAGATGTATGGAAAAAGGACTTTGCCACACAAAGACTGTCATTTTTTTCTGTAAGAGGCCAGCAACTGACTAGGTAATTGGTCGCATAAGGTAACATTTTCATATGATAGCCACATATGTCTCAACTGTCCTTTTACAGAATGTCTCTGATCATGTCTCATATTTATACTCTGCCCCTCATAAAATTTTGATTCTCTGGTAAATCACTGATGATTATAGTCCGTTAATAATTCCAAACATTAGGATTATATATGCCTTATTGTACAGAAAATGTACATTGATGCAACACCTGTTGTTCTGTTAATTTTAAAGTGAATTATAGATGAGTTATATTTTTAAAAAAAAGTTCCTGATGTTGGGCATTTGTCAGAAATGCCAGGGATTAGAGTGTCATACTTCTTACTAAAATGCATGTTAATGCAAACCCTGATGTGCTGATATCAAAGTAGCTGTAATTACTGAGTACAGGGGCTTATCAATATATAAAAATAACTGATGCTGTGATTTGAGCATTATTTTCACTTTGCAGGACTAATGTGTTTTTTGTGAAGCAACTTGGTATAATAACTCTCAACTGTCCCTGATTTTACAGAACATTCCTGGTTTTGCTTCATATTATTGTTTTCTCCCTTATAATGTTTTTGATTTTCTGGCAAATCACTTCAGATTACAATCTGTTAATACTATCAGACATTACAGTTATAAACTTCTTATTGTTATGAAAATACATGTTGCTGCAAAACCTGTTGTATTAACTTTTAACTGAAGTTATAGATTTATATTTAAAAATTCTTAGTGATTTTGGGCATTTGTTCCTCCCACCACAATTATTTTTGCCCTAATGTATAGTTTTCTGTGAGCCTTTGTGTGAAACAGTTGAAAAACATTTATTGTTGCTAGTATTTTTATCATAATTAGACATTTGAGTTGCACACAGTCAATAAGTAACTATAACTGCTGGGCAGGCTGTAATGTGGATGAAAGCACCTTACCGTCTTGTAATTTTTCCATTTATTTATTAATCCAAATTTTCAGAACTAATGTACATTTATGTGAGGTTAAGCTAGAATATTTCATTATAGCTGCTCCGGTTACTATGTGTTTGTGGGAAACAAACTTGAAATACAGCACTGTGCTTATTATTTTACCACAGTCATTGTTTGATGTGTGCTCCATTAACAAAGTAGCTATAATTGCTGGATGGGTGTGGCAGGCTATCTGTGGATAAAAGTAACTTACCATCATATCAACTCATTATAAACAGTCTAATCTGGTACAGGACTAGTGCTCATCCTGTAGGAAGTAATTTGAATATGTTATTTGGGACATTATTCTTCACCTCAGTATATCATCTGAGTGAGCTGCTTAACAAAGTGGCTATAACTACTGAGTGGGGTGCTGCCAGTGGATGAAGGTAACCTTTCCTCTTGTCAGTCTGCTCATTTTAAACAGTCATTAATCTTGTTTTGAAGGGCAAGTGTGCATTTGTGTTAAGTAAGTAATAATACTTTACTGGGGTTACTGCCCATGTGTGTGTATGTGTTGTTTGTGAAAAAATGGAAGACATCACTGTAGTCAAATTATTATTAGCATTTTTCACAATCAGATACCTAAGGTGCACAAAATAAAAATGTGCTGGTAATTGCTGGGTACAATATCTGTATGCAAATAAAAATGACTGACTCTGCTGTCATGATCAAGTTAAACAGTTATTAGTCTATCTTTGCAGGACTATTGTGCAGTTGTATAAAGTAAGCCGGAATTCCTCAGACGTGAGGTACACACAGTCAATTAGACTGTAAATGGTGATTATAGAAATTGGCAGAGTATAATGACGGTAGCTTGAGTGGTGGAATATGGTTGAATTGTTCTGAAATGGGTAATTTTATTATTATTGGTTAGTAAATTGTTTCCGTTCTTGATAGAAAAATATTCAAGACTATAAATGTAAGACACACTCAAACAACTTTTGCTTTATTTAACAATAAAAGTACTTTGTCTGGAAGATAAGCATACATTTAAAACAATCAAGAAGGTGAATTCAAAAGATCATATGTATTTATATAATGTCACAAACATGGTGTGTGGTGGGGTTCATGGTTTGAAAGCCACTCTGTGCCCAAGGTACATTTACACCATCTCTACAATAATATTATTGAAGCCAACAGTAGATACAGGTTTTTTAACTTATTTTTTAAACAACATCTTTATTAAATTATCACTTATGACTTAGGCAATCATACATTTATATAAATGAAAACAAACCATATTGACACAATCCCAGTTGCAAGCATTTTACATCACAAACCACATTGACTTAATTCTAGTTGCAAACATTATACATCGCTTATATTCTACCCAGTCATGGTCAATCAAACATTACATAGCTCATTCAAATTCTACCTTCTTTTAAACCTCATTTCTCCCCTGTATGTATTGTTCACACAATTCCCATTTGCCCTATCTAATTTGCTCCTACCCTTTTCTAAAGACCCCAACTCCAGTTGTTTTCTCTCTGTTACTATATTAACCAGTTCTAATACAGTCGGTGTACACTTTGATTTCCATTTTCTAATATTGCTTTTATGCCAGCCACCATAATTAAACTCAGCAATGCCTTACTATAGCTAGGTAATTCTGATTCTGCATCATAGCTCAGAAAAATCATTTCCCTAGTTACATCAATTTGCTCATGTAGCATCTCTGACAGAGGATTCTGCAGGGATTCTTTAAAGTCTGGCAGCTCATTACACTCCCAGAAAATATATTCTCTTACACCTTTCTTCCCCTCCACACCTCCAACATTTGGTGTCTACCTGAGAAAAAATTCTCAGGAGTCTACTTCGGGTATACAAATATCTATGTAAACATTTCCAAGCAAAAATCCTAAATCTTCTAGATTTTATAAAAAACAAAAACGGTCGTGGGTAAAAGCAAGGTGCAAAAAGGAGCCCAAACAAAATGAAAGAAAATGCACCAAGCTAGCACACTGAGAACGTTTATTAATAGACAAAACAGAAAACAGAAAATGGTGAGCACTTTCACAACATAAAGTTGCTTCATCAGACAACAGTAAAAGGCTTACACTCTATTTAAATAGTCAAATATCCATTACTCAATTAACAAATTAGGGTTAGCGAGCTGTACACAATCAAATTCAAGAGAAGCTTACCACAGTGAATCCTACAATAAAGATGCACTATGCATATAATGTTACACACAAAGTTACTAAGCATATATAACCACACTATATACAGTGTAGAAAAACATGTACATACATATATAAGATAAAACAACGACAGTAAGACATATAAAAAAACTACTAAAAACATCTAAAATATCTTCTAAAAGATCTAAAAATCAGTGCATGAGTGGTCAAGCCTTCAAAAAGGAACCAAAGTAGTGGCAGCATTCAACCCAGGAAACTTCTCAGCGTTAAGCTTCAGTATCCATTTTTGCTCATGCCCCACTGTAATATTTTCTATGTCACCACCTCTAGGGTTCATATAAATATGTTGCAAAACCAAAAATTTAAAAGAATGTGAACGATCATTAGACATAATGTGACAGGCCAGAGCACTGGATTGTTTACAGTTGGTAATGTCTCTCACATGTTCTAAAATACGATCTTTCAACATTCTATTCGTTTTGCCTACATAATAAGCATGGCATTGTTGACAAAAACAAAAATAAACAACATCAGTGGTTCTACAATCTGAATATTGATTAGAATGTAACGAAAAATGCCTGGTAGGATGCACATAGTTATTTTTGTTATAAACAAACTGGCAAGCACTACAGTTCCTACATGGAAATGTTCCACGGTAAACAGAGTGAGTTAACTTTCCCATGGCAAAGGTGTTGTTTAAGTGACTTGCTATTCTTAAAACTGAAATGTGGAATCAGTCCAACCTTGTCTACAAGGCCAGGAACGTCTTGTAAAAGGTATCAGTATTTCTTAACAACATCCACATATTGATTAATGTTGCTAGAAAACTGGAGAACCACTCTAAAGTCATTCTCAGCTGTGGCACTGTGTGTTGCATCTGCGATCGCTCTGTTGTGATTATAATAAGGTTTGCACCTAGTATCTCTAAGCTTCCAGGCATCAGATATTGCATTATCAATGTCTGCACTAGAATATCCTCTAGCCAGAAACTCAATTTTCAAGTTATTCAATGCAGCTACTGCATCATTGTCATTACTATGTAGCCTGAGTGTCCTAAAAACTTGCCCTCTTAACACATTCCTAGGAATGTGTCTAGCTTGCATACTAGATTTATGCAGCAATGTGTTCTTTCTAGTTGGTTTATGGTATATAGTACTGCGGAGATGATTCAAATCAGATTTTCTGATTTTGACATCAAGAAAACTTATGTCAGTGGCTGAACTCTGGTGTGTAAACCTTAAAAAATCAGTTGTTGAATGCAAATAATCCAAAAATTGGTCTAGATCAGAGCCGGAGCCCTTCCATAACATAAAAGCGTCATCTACAAACCTAACATACCACAGTATTTGTCCAAAGAAAGGATTAGTGGCAGACAAAATGTTTTGCTCTTCCCAAGTGACCAGTGCTAAGTTGGCGTAGTTATTGGCACAAGCAGTGCCCATTGCCACGCCAACTTTTTGCAGGAAAAACTGTTCTTGAAACATAACAATATTATTTTCTAAAATTATTTCTAATAGGGTGCAGATTAACTGTATCTTATTGTTAGTCAAAAGTTTGTTCTCACAGCGGCTACATAATAGGATGGAGACGATAGATAGAGATGAGGAATTTGTTCTTGTGACCATGGATATAGAATCTCTGTTTACCAGTATACCAAATGTTTGGGGTGTTGATAGTATTAGAGATTTTCTTACTGTGCCCAAACTTTTGACTAACAATAAGATACAGTTAATCTGCACCCTATTAGAAATAATTTTAGAAAATAATATTGTTATGTTTCAAGAACAGTTTTTCCTGCAAAAGTTGGTGGCAATGGGCACTGCTTGTGCCAATAGCTACGCCAACTTAGCACTGGTCAGTTGGGAAGAGCAAAACATTTTGTCTGCCACTAATCCTTTCTTTGGACAAATACTGTGGTATGTTAGGTTTGTAGATGACGCTTTTATGTTATGGAAGGGCTCCGGCTCTGATCTAGACCATTTTTGGATTATTTGCATTCAACAACTGATTTTTTAAGGTTTACACACCAGAGTTCAGCCACTGACATAAGTTTTCTTGATGTCAAAATCAGTAAATCTGATTTGAATCATCTCCGCAGTACTATATACCATAAACCAACTAGAAAGAACACATTGCTGCATAAATCTAGTATGCACCTAGACACATTCCTAGGAATGTGTTAAGAGGGCAAGTTTTAGGACACTCAGGCTACATAGTAATGACAATGATGCAGTAGCTGCATTGAATAACTTGAAAATTGAGTTTCTGGCTAGAGGATATTCTAGTGCAGACATTGATAATGCAATATCTGATGCCTGGAAGCTTAGAGATACTAGGTGCAAACCTTATTATAATCACAACAGAGCGATCGCAGATGCAACACACAGTGCCACAGCTGAGAATGACTTTAGAGTGGTTCTCCAGTTTTCTAGCAACATTAATCAATATGTGGATGTTGTTAAGAAATACTGGTACCTTTTACAAGAAGTTCCTGGCCTTGTAGACAAGGTTGGACTGATTCCACATTTCAGTTTTAAGAATAGCAAGTCACTTAAACAACACCTTTGCCATGGGGAAACACGCAAAAAGTTAACTCACTCTGTTCACCGTAGAACTTTTCCATGTAGGAACTGTAGTGCTTGTCAGTTTGTTTATAACAAAAATAACTATGTGCATCCTACCAGGCATTTTTCGTTACATTCTAATCAATATTCAGATTGTAGAACCACTGATGTTGTTTATTTTTGTTTTTGTCAACAATGCCATGCTTATTATGTAGGCAAAACGAATAGAATGTTGAAAGATCGTATTTTAGAACATGTGAGAGACATTACCAACTGTAAACAATCCAGTGCTCTGGCCTGTCACATTATGTCTAATGATCGTTCACATTCTTTTAAATTTTTGGTTTTGCAACATATTTATATGAACCCTAGAGGTGGTGACATAGAAAATATTACAGAGGGGCATGAGCAAAAATGGATACTGAAGCTTAATGCTGAGAAGTTTCCTGGGTTGAATGCTGCCACTACTTTGGTTCCTTTTTGAAGGCTCGACCACTCATGCACTGATTTTTAGATCTTTTAGAAGATATTTTAGATGTTTTTAGTAGTTTTTTATATGTCTTACTGTCGTTGTTTTATCTTATATATGTATGTACATGTTTTTTTACACTGTATATAGTGTGGTTATATATGCTTAGTAACTTTGTGTGTAACATTATATGCATAGTGCATCTTTATTGTAGGATTCACTGTGGTAAGCTTCTCTTGAATTTGATTGTGTACAGCTTGCTAACCCTAATTAGTTAATTGAGTAATGGATATTTGACTATTTAAATAGAGTGTAAGCCTTTTACTGTTGTCTGATAAAGCAACTGTATGTTGTGAAAGCGCTCACCATTTTCTGTTTTCTGTTTTGTCTATTAATAAACGTTCTCAGTGTGCTAGCTCGGTGCATTTTCTTTCATCGTCTAGATTTTGTTGTATATTCAGGAGACATCTATATATTCCCCCATTGTTTATTTGTGAATTTCTTATCCAATCTCTCTTCCCAATCCTTTTTAACCTCCACTAATTTATTCTTATAGTTATCACGCAGTATTGTATATGCTATATGAATTATTCCCTTTTAATGGCAGCTTCTGTTCTAGATTCTACTTAAAACTCTACCAGTACTGGTCTTTCTTTAGGACCCCCCATTTCTTTCTCTTTGCCTATACTTTGATATCAATCCTTGATAAGGAAGACAATCTCTAACCTGCAGTCCAAATAAATTATTGGTGTCTTCCCATTCTATTACCTTTCCCTCTCTAGTTATTTGTTCCCAATTCCTTGGTTCCTTTGCCAGTTTTCTCCAATAAATTCCAGCCCCCTCTTATCTATTGTCTCTATCCCTAATAGAAGTCATCCCTCTCAGCAGAATTTCCTTTCTCCATTCCCATGTTGGCTTAGTTCTTAGAATACTTTCTGCTACTTTATGAATATAATATTCTGTATGATTATTGTTATTCTCCTTAAAGGTCTGTATCCAAAATCCCCATCTCTCCTTGTTTCTTGAGCTTCCTTCCTATTTCTTCACCATCCATTTCCACTTTGAATTATAGTTTTCTGCTTATGCTATGTACATGAGGCTTAAATGTGTTGCTCAGATACTTCTTCAAAGTGGGTAATCTCAATCTGCTTTGTTCTATTGGAAGAATCAATTTATCCCACTTGACTCTTGCCAGATTCCCTTCCCAGATAAAATCCTTCAGTTCTTTATTAATTGCTATCCACAACTTCTCCTCTGGTTGATAAAAATATGCCTGACCTGTGTATAAGACTAAAGGGACTAAAAACATTTTAACTTCTTGTATCTTACTATCAATATCCATATAACAGAGCTTCCATTTTCTCAGTTTTTTGTATTATCTTATGTTTAGTCTCTTCCCACATATCCTTAGCTGCCACATTAGAATCATTCTTAATCCATACTCCTAAATGCTTCATTTTATCATATCCCCATAAATATGGATATTGCTGAACCCATTTGTGTGTGGGCATATAATTTACCACTACTGCATTTTTTAGCTTTATTAATTTTGTATCCTGAAAAGATTTGAAACTGTCTCATAATGTTTAGCAACACTTTTCTGCCACTTTTTCTGGCAGATAGAGCCAGCTTTTCTTATATCCTTGAATGTCTGAGTCCCTTAGTTTCTTTGCCAACAGTTCTAAATATAATGCAAATAACAAAGTGAAAAGAGGACACCGCTGCCTAGTTCCTCTGTTCAAGCAGGAATTATCAGAGAGGACCTCACCCTCTTTAATTTTCACCTCCAATCTCCATATATCCTCCTAATCAACCTTATAATTTTATCAGGGAATGCAAATGCTTCCATTGCCCTGCTCATAAAGTCCAAGCTAACTTTTTTCAGATGCTTTATCTGCATCAAGACCCACCAATAACAGTGGTATTTTCTTACATTCTGCTTCCCTCTGGATCAACAGGGTTCTGTTAATGTTGTCAAATGTTTGCCTCCCCTCCACAAAACCACACTGATCCATATCTATCAATTTTGGCATCAGCTTTGCCATTCGTTTAGCCATTATAGACATAAACACTTTATAACCATGGTTTAGTATTGAAATGGGCCTATATGAAACTGGATCTGATGGATCTTTACCTTCTTTAGGTATTACAGCTACCACCACTTTCTTCCATGATATTGGTACTACTCCTCTTAAAATACTGTTAAATAAAACCTTCCAGATCTGTATCAGTTTTTCCCTCCTAGCTTCCAAACTTCCAAAGGAATACCATCTATTCCTGGAGACTTTCCTGTACATTGGTTATACGTCACCATTTTTATCTCATCTCCTCATATCCTCACTGTCAGTAATTGAGCCTCATCTACCTTTAACCTTGGCATATTTAATTCTTCCATAAACATTTCCATTTGTACATTTTCTTAATTTCCATATTTCTCTGCTTTATATAGACTTTCATATAATTTCTGAAATGTTTCTAATGCCTCTACAGGATCTCATATTACCTTCCTTGTTATAGGATCCCTAAGCTTGGCAACAGCCCTTTCTACTTTCTGTTGCCTGAGTTGTGCTAAAACCTTTTGTGCTCTAGAGGTATTATCAAAAACAGTTGCTTAACAGCAATCTTTCTAAACTCATGCATATTATCAAGGTAATCCCTTATTTTCTGTTTAGTATTCTGTAGTTGGTCCTCTTCTTGTTCTGTGAGATTCCCATATTCTTCAATACTTTACCATTTGTCAGTCCCTCTAAATAATTCTTGTTACTTCTTAACCCATTCTTTTATTTCCACCCTATTTTAAACTCCACTTTAATTCCATACCACTCCCTAGCTATATTTTCTAAAAAAAACTCTATATTCTCTAATAGTTCCTGAATAATTTTCACTACTCATTCCATAAATTCCTCTCTTTTCAACAGATAGGTGAGAAAGCACCTTTGTCTCATTTTTATTTCATTGTCCTGTGTTTTTATGCTAGATATTATTGACACATGACCTGAATTAGTTATTGGGTATGTATCAAGACCTTCAATTAATACACATGCTCCTGTGAAATGTAAATTCTCTCTAGACTAGCCCAGTTTTTGTATATTGGGGAATATCAAATTCACTATGAACTCCTAGTACTGAATTCATATTTTCCATGCCAAATATTTTCATAAACTTCTTCAAAAGTCTACCCTACTTTGTTAGACTTTTCCTTCTGGGCCCCCCAACACATCATCACTGCTACAAATTAAATTCCCGTTCCCATCTATAAGTAATATTCCTTGCTGAAAGATGATTATTTCTCCCAGAATTTTCTTGAGCTCCATTATAGCAGTTTTAGGTGGAATATATACATGCTAGTGCAATCTTCCTCCCTTGTCAGTAGCCCCTTAGTACTACAAATCTACCATTATTATCTTTTTTATTCTCTTCTATCACTATTGGAGCTCCTCTTGCAATTAATATAAGTACTCCTATTTTCCTTTGTCCCTGGTATTCTGCTGAATAACCATCCTGAAAATCTTTCTTTATCAAATTCACATATTCAGATCTTTCCAAGTGTGTCTCCTGTAACATAGCTATTTGCACTCTACATTTTTAAATATAATTTACTACTTTTTCTTTTTTGTGTTCATCTGTGAGACAATTGATATGTAAAGACATTACAAAAAAGCACTGTTGTATTAAAAAGTTATTATTCCCACCTTTATATATAATAGCTTTTTAGTTAAATGTCTAGTTCTAGCTTTTGTGTTACATGCATACACTGTTTGGCAGGTTGAACTTTTATACATTTGTTTCTTGTCATATTCATTTGAGCCTATGTCATATGTTACAAAACTTTTTGTTTTACTGAAAGCCCTCAAACAAACAAAAAAAAATAAACACACCCCAATACCCCCTAAAACCTATTAACTTAATAGTAACACACAAAGCTATGTACATCTTTAAAAATTAAAGTTTTACCTTCCTAATAGGAGCAAATGTCCCAAACTGATAGCCACACTCACAGACTTGAGTTAATCTAAAAAAAAGTTTATCCATGGTAACATACATGGTGCAGCCTGTGCTTCTATTAAGTGTTGTCTGGGTTTGTCTTACCTTTATAGCTCTCCCAGCTGGGAAAACACCTGAATGCATTCAGAGAACACTATCTCCTAGCCAATTTCTTGTTTTTTTTTCTATCCAATTTCTCCTTATCAGATTGTCTCCATGGAGGCATGAAGACCATATGCAGAATCGCTACTAAACATACATTTATTTGCTAGAAAAAAGCCTTATAATATTCAATATTCTTTTTCATTTACTTGGTTTCTTTTAAAAGTTGATACTAGACCAAGCCAAGGGCCCAAATCCAGTCAACCCACACACAAAAATGAGAAAAAGCACATTCATTTTTCTTTTGTCATGCTCTTTTAACCAGGTTTTTCTTCTTTTTTTTTTACATTGCAGTACCTACATTTCTTAAAACTGAACAAGGAGAAAGAGAGAATAAGGGAGAATGAAAAAAAAACAGGAGCACCTGTTTACAATAGTATTCACATTACACTTAAAATAACTGAGAAAACATTACTGTTTAGTATGCAAAGAAACTCATGCACTATAAAAATAGTACTATTGAGAAAGAATTTTGTTTTATTTAAAGTTAACTTTCTTCATCCTCTTCTCCTCCTCTAAGTATTTTTCCGAACATTAATGACAGGGCATGCGCTTTAGAGTCCCCACAAGTACAACAAAGTCCAAAAAAGTCCAATAATTTTTAGATTTTCTTGTTCTATCTCAAGAAAAACCTAGCCAAGCTAGAGTTTTCACTGTGTGATTCCTCAAAACCTCCTGTAAGAGAGGACTATCAGATATATGCAAATGACCCCTGAAGGAACATCAGGCATTTCATCTACATGGCTTCTGAATGCCCATGACATTTTCTTTTACTTAAGTCTATTTATGGATATATTCAGGCTACTAAAGCCACGTAAGAAAAAGTCATGGGCATTCAGAAGCCATGTAGCTGAAACACCTGATGTTCCTTAAGGGGTCATTTCCATATATCCCATACAGCCGTGTTACAGGAGGTTTTGAGGAATCACACAGTGAAAACTCTAGCTTGGCTAGGTTTTTCTTGCATTTTTTCTAATTGGATAGGCTGTGTGACCTTTCTGTTCTTTGATTTTGTTTTGTTATATTTCACAAATATAATTATTGCTTTGTAATCCTACATTTGTCAATTTCCAAGTTACTGGTTTTATTCCTGCTTATCTCCATCTCCCAAATCCTGCTTCTGCTTCATTTCCAATGTACTGTCAATTCTTCTAGTAGACTCTTGTGTTGCCTTCCTTCTCTCCAGCATTTTCTATTGAAGCATTGGAAAAGGTTTCACTGGCACAGTCTCTCTGTGGTCTTTATTACCAGAAGAACAACAAGTAGAATCTCATTTTGTTTCACAGCTCACTTTTTGTTGGACAAACTTTTGTATTTCCTCCTTAGCATGTACTTCATCAAAAAATGATTTTGTTTCAACAGGGAAGAGTATTTTGAAGATAGCTGGGTAAAGCAGTTTGAATCTCAAGCCTGCTTCTCAACATTCTCTGAATAGTGGAACAAATGTACTCCTCTTCTGCCTGGTGTATAATGAGTAATCATTCTCCACAAACACTTTGCTGTCTTCCACTTTTAGTACTGTCCCTTCTGCCACAGTTTTGTCAAAATTAACTCCTTCTGCTGGCAAAATTGCATCTTTACTTATTAAATGTCTAGGTTGCTTTCTCATATCCAGGTTTAGAGCATACACACAATGTGCCCTTTCAGCTAACAACTCCTGCTGTGCAATACCAGCCCCGTTGCTTATTTGTGCTTTCAGAAAATGAATACAGTTTATTCTTCCAAGCTTCTCTGGTACAGCTGAAGATCTCAGGTTTTCCCTATGTGTTCTGTCCTCTAATTCTATTATTTTTTTGAAACATCTCTTCTTGAGTAGTCTCATATTCAGCCAGCCTTTTCTTCATTTTGACCACTGATTTTTGCAATTTTATAACCTCATCCAATTATTTGTTTAAAGCTTCTTCCATTTTTACAGCCTTTTTTGTTTGAGTTGATATACTCAATCAGTGTTCCATTTATTTTAACCAGGTATGTGTGCAGTTGTCTTATACTTTCCTCTAGATTACTTGAAGCCACATCTGGAGTTTGCACTGCTTTTTGCTGAACAGCTGCAGAACATTTCCAAGTCAGTGTTTTTTCCTCACCTTTCACAGATGATTTTCTTTCAGGTCCTCTGTATTTCTTTTTTCCTGGCAACCAGGCAGTCCACCTACTAGCCAGTTACTGAAATTTACCCAGAAACACAAAAGTCTACTGGCTTTCTCTGCTGAGTTACTGGTTTCACACTAGAGAGCTAGAATTAAGCTGTTACTCAATGTGCAGCTATCTTGTAAATCAAGAGTAGATACAAGCTTAACAACATCTGGTGTTTTGGAAAATGCATTGCTGCTGGGTCTGCATACAATTGCTCTTGTGAAACAGTGAATGAGAGATATCAGTGCCAGTAAGAAAAAAAAAAAGCAAACTCTGTCAGAAAGCCACTTGATCCAGTAGTTTTTCACTACTCACATATCATGGCACAGGAACTGTAATAGCCCATGATGCCAATCTACAAATACATAACTTCATATAAAATCTACAATATGGGCCTAAAAGAAAAACTCCATTCTTTCACATCTGGTGGGTTCAATAGCAATTTCTGCAAGTTTTACTCATTCATTTCCAGTCTTGTCAAACTGGACTGTTTATTGTATGCATGTCAGTAGTATAGTTACTTGATGTATTTGTCTTTTTTGAGGGTGTCTTCAGACTGCAGAAGTGAGGTCTCTTTTTTTTTCCTGCTTTACTGTGTTTCAGCTCAGTGTAGCTGAACTACTGATGAAAAGGAATGATCAGATGTATAAACTACCAATGTTTGCCCTTTCTCCGTGGTTGCATGATGCTATAGCTCATATATATATATATATATATATATATATATATATATATATATATATATAGATCTACTTCACATAACCAAATGCTCAAATGTTCGAAATTCATATGGCCGAGACCATATGATCGAATATTTGAATGTTCGAAAATGTGAACTAGACCTGTAAAACTAAAAAAACACACATTAAGCTGTGTATAGCCTTCGCCCCCCTGCACCCCCCCACACCCCCTACTTAAATATACCAACTCCGAGATTGCACTACAACGAGAACAAGGGAAAGCTCTCGGTCCATGTTGTATCCAATTTCCCATTCAGAATGTAGGTATTTCAAAACTTTTTGAATTTCGGCATTCTGAAGGGGACTTATATATAGATATATATATATATATATATATATATATATATATATATATATATATATATATATACACACACACACACACACACACACACACACATATATATATATATATATATATATATATATATATATATAAAAGCAGAAGGTAGACTGCATGTAAAGAGGGACTTACCCTCTGCCAAAACGATACTTAAGTGCACTTTTTACCTTTTATTTGTTGCTGGTTTTACATGTTGGCAATTTGTTTGATTTTGAAGAAAGCTTTTGTTCTGATGACTTGCTGAAGAATTTCTGTACTGGACCTCTTTTTTAACTGTAGCAGGATCATGAGGAAGTTCCTCAAAACTCAGGTGCTTAGAATGTTGAAAGGCTTCTTCAGAACAACCATGGCATGAGTGCTTTTCAGCCTAGGTATAGTCAAAAGGTGTTTCACAAATGTATACATCATATTACATGTTATTATGAGCAAATTACTACCTCAGTTCCTCAATTAACTACTTATGTCCTCCTTACATTAATCATGTATCACTCTTAAACAGCCGAAATACTCTAACCAAACTTGTGGGTGTTGCATTGTATACTTATGAGTGCTTTTTAACAGTGTTATTGTTCATTAATATAATATTAGATAGTATATTCAATTGTTTTTTATAATACGTTATCAAACTATGCTTGTGGCATGATCACTTCACTGATATTGTGATTCACTCCTTCATGCTAAATGAATAACTTAAGATATGTGCAGCTATATAGTGTTTAGTCGTTGCCTACTGTCTGCTTGCAACAACATACATCACACTGTGGATGAACTGGATTTTTATTTGCTGTTAATCAAATGGCACTGTATGTAGTTTAACTTTTGCAATTTATTCTGTGCCTCGTTTATTATAATTGTACTTTTGCATACTAACTGTATATTGGGTCTCCCAGGCTCCCTCTAGATAATTGTGTAACTCTGCATAATTTCTTCACTGTATTTTGTGCTTGTAGTCCATCTGTTGTCTAAAAACTGTCCAGTATAGATCAGCTCACCAGTTTCAGTCAACAAATAAACTAATATATGAACATAATATGTGGAGAAATAAAACAGAAATATTTCACTGTAAGACCTTTTTGTTCTTTGTGTATATTTGTTTCTTAATTATCTTCCTTAACCAGTAATATATTAGGCCACTTGGCCACTATTTCAATGTAATGCTATCCTCCCTCTTTGATGCCTTCTGCTTCATGCCTTTAACTGGCACTATCCCTTTGCTAGCAGTAGCATTAGCAGTACAACATAACCTTATTTCATCAAAGAAGGCAACTTTCTGGCCATGAGTGAAGTAGGACAGAATCTAATTAAAGTCATATTAGATTCAGTTGGGATCCACAATTCTAAAGGGTTCCCAAGCCATTTCTTGTTTTTTCCCTCTATATGACTGCTGGCACTGTTATATAAAGACATCATACAACTTGTGTAAGTTCTATGATCTGTCATCCACGGTTGGCCTCTACTCCCATCACAAAGGACAGTGCGCTGCCTGTTGATCTCCTTAACTCCACTAAAACAATCAGTAAGTTGACATAGGCATGATCTTTTTGGAAGTGGAGACCTCGTTCTTTAATTCCTTTGTTTACTGATATCAGTTGGAGGCTCTATTTCCTAACGATAAGCATTGCAGCACCTATAAATTTAGATTACAGCTCCAAGTTTAAGCATCTTCGTTTTAAGTTGAAGGCTATCCCTACCACTAGCTTTCTACAGGTAATGAGAGCTGCCCATGAGACTTAAGGGCTTCATTCTAACCAAGTTGCTTTGTGGCCAGCATTACAGATAGGGCTTTACTAAATGTTGCCAAACCTAAAATGCTTCTGGGATGTGATTATTCTGAAGGATGGCAAGTATGCAGTGATATTTACTCCTTTTGAAAGCTCACATTCTCTTAACAAGAACTACACAAAATAAATAAGCAAAATAGGACATATACTACTGTGGCGACCCCTAACAAGAAGAAGAAGGACATACTGCTGCTACAACTGAAGAGACTGCTGTTCTGCTAAATGCTATTAGCGCTGAAATGTTTCATCTTTATCATCCTGCAATATTTCACTTTTCAAATACTGATAGTGCCACCTACTGGCTAATGCAGCAAATGCTCAGATAGCTAACTAAATTGTTTGCTGACACTTTGTTTAATTGAAACAAATGCAGATAGGGGTCCCCTGTGCATCATAAAAAAAAATAAGTCACATCATTCTTTTCAATAATAACAATGTCAGATTATGGTAATTTGCCATGCATTTCCAATACTGTAGCACCTAGAAATATTTCATTCTTAACATCAATAACTACAATCATACCACTGGAGAACTGGGCTGCTGCTTATAAAAGTAAAAAATAACCTGATGATGTTGAAAACAAGAACAGTGAATCTTTTTGTGAAATATTATGGAGGCTGTGTATCCAGCTTCTAAAGTATGTTTCTTTTTGTTATGAAAGTTTGTTAAAGTATAACTATGCATGCAAATGTATAAAGCAAAAACTTTAAAAAGTTCAAACAAGACAACTTTGAATGTTATCCAATAAACAAACAGAGTAAATTATCGAAACAGCTGCATGATACATGATTATAATATTTTATAGTCAGTTGTTTAGATATGTTAGCAAACAAATATTGTTAATAAAAATGGAAGGTGGTTTGTATTTTAACAGATTTCACTGAGTGCTAAAATTGATTTATTGTTTTTATGATGTAAGCTTTCAAGAAAGCACAACACAATATAGTAGGATAAGCAGAAATTAAACATTTCAGGTTTTGTTAGAGAATATGTAGCATATATGAGAGAAAAATAATTTAGTATATAACTTGCTAAGAAAATAGTAGTACAAAACATTTTGTTTATCTTCTGTTTATGTTTGAAATTTTCCAAGCAGCATGCACCTTGAGAAAACATTTCCTGGAAGCTGTGAGGCACAGTAATCCAAGCACATGCATTAGTTATTTTAATTCAGCAGGCAAGAGTAAGTGAAGGCAGCATTAGGGTCAGAGGTATGGCATTATGATGTTCTGGAAGTTCGGGCTAACTTTTCAGGCCTTTAGGAATGCACTGCTCCAGCTCCACAGCAAATATGCATGGAAGTGGGATTTACACATGGTCAGATACCATACATGTACTGGAATCTGTCAGAAAAATATGTATTAATGTATGTGTTTAGTGCTTATTAGAAGCTAAAAGGGTTAACACATTTCATTCTATTTTATGTACAGCTTAGTTTTGTATGAAACTACGAGATGCTTTCTGAAACTGCAAGATGCTCTCTGACCTAGTATTTGCTGGCACAGCAAAATTCATGTTTATGCCTTTTGGAAATTTACTGAGAAGCAGGTGATTATCTGCTAGGTCAGGAAAATAATGAATAGAACAATACTGTTTTCTATAACGTTAGTGAATTTGAACAATCAGCTCTGTTCGTGTTATGAGAACATGCACAGCTGCGGAAAAAAATAGATACAGTTGAACAAAGACTGCTTGAAGAAATGAACTATAATCTGTACTTGCTTTGTGCTCGAATTAGCTATAGTACCTTGAATGGTAACATCACATAGTGAGAAGTTGTATCTAACCGGTGGTCTCCAAGGCCACGTTATTTTTCTTAGGAATTTTTTTTCATAAACTTGATAGTGTCAGCAGAAAATCATGGACAAACAGCTGCTATGAAATAATATTGTAAGAACTTGTGATTTGTTACATCAGCTTAGTAGGCAATGTCTTGTAAGAAATGCATAAGAATGGCTTCACTTCCTGATTCTAGTTAGACAAACTCTGTATTAGCACATTTTTGTCTCCTTGCTGCAAGAATTAAAGTGCCTTAACTTGAACCTGCCATGTATTGATCTTTTTGAAGTTGTTTTTCCTTTGACAGATTGGTCCTTCGGACCGGAAACCTCCACTTCGCCAGGATCAGACAGGCCAGGTGGCGTGAAACCGTACGGGGAAGAAACCACATCGGTTCTTCTTATTTGAAAAGACCTCCAACTCAATTGTCGTACAAAAAGAGGCCAGCCACTTTCTGATCTGTGACTGAAGGGCGGGTTTACCTCAAACCAGACGATCAATCACGGAGGCTCAGGTAAGGTGAGATTTACCTTTTTTCTGTTGTAGATCAGGGACTTGATTTGCATTGTCTGTCAGGAGATTTGTTTGTGTACAAGTCAGGGACAGGAAGATTGCAGTCTTGTCATAGATCAGGGAAACAGAATAGGTAAGGCAGTTATTCTAGATAAACTGTGAAAAAGAGAAATCGTGGTACCATGTAAAAATAAGAAGGGTTACATATCATTTTAACAGTTAGAACAATATGGGAAATAAGTGCACAAAAAGATCCCAAGATCCGCATTTAACTGAAGATGCAAAATATATGCAATTACAGCGTGCCGACAATGTTAGGTACTATACAAAATAGGTTAATAAATATGAATTTGATGGCAAATTAGAAAAATCCTCACTTATTAAACTTGTCAAACAGCTTAAAACTGACGCAAAAGGTCAGGTAAAAAAGCAATGTCAATTAGGCATTCCGCAGGCACACAGTTGGATTGAGGAAGCAAACCGTAGGGAACAAAAGAGTAATAATTCAAAAGCAATGTTTCTAGATAAAGAGGACAATAATTTGGTAATAGCATCAGCCCCACCACCCCCTCCGCTTCCCTTACCAGGATATGAAGCGAGTGGACAAGCTGGTCCACCTCCGCTATACCCCCCTGTCCCCGCAAAGCCAAGACCGTTTGTCAGAGATCCTGTCAAGACTAGGTCTCGAACACGTAACTTAAGAGGGGATGTTGAGTTATATCAAATGAACAAAAATTCACGAGCTATGAGTGAAGAAGAGATATGTCCGCTCATAGAAGTACCAAATCCTCAGGAAGGACAGGACCCAACTCTCCTGTTATATAGACCATGGACACCGGAAGACATCCAGAAAGCCACAGAGGGAATTCCCCATCCAAAAGTTAATTTTAGAAAATTCTTAGAAGACTTACAGGGCATGAGGTTAAGTTATCACTTAAATGGAGAAGAAGTAGAAAAAGTAGTTAGACAAATCGTAGGTCCAGATTGGCACATGGTCAGTGGCAACTGGAATCCCCGTAACACAGAACACAAGCCACTCCCACATAGCAACGCAGAGCTGGATAACAGAGTAAAAGGTCTTATAGACCGAATCTCTGAGAAATGGAAGCCTAGGGCAGACTGGACTTGCATTAATCACTGCATCCAACAAGAAGGTGAAACTGTTGACAGATATTATGCTAGATTATTAGAGTGTTTTAATAACCATTGTGGAATGCAGACACCTGAAGACCAAACACATGATTCCCCGTATGAGCAGCAGCCAAAGAATGCATTTTTAAAAGGCAGTATTTTGCCTATAAGCAGTTTTATTACAAAGCACATGGTAGACCATTGTACAAGTAGATTACAGTCACTACTTGAATATGCTAGACATGCCGAAAGGCATTTTAACAGTAAAAAGAAGAAGAAAACCCAAGTATTTTCTGTAGAAGATGGAGCAGAAGTTTATGTAGTACAGTCCAGAAAAAAGGGCAAGAAAAATGCCCAGGGAAACAAACAATCTGATAAGCGATCAGAGGAGTTTGAGGAGAGAAAGAAAAGGGGTGAATGTTTTAAGTGTGGAAAAAAGGGACATTTAGCAAGGGATTGCAAGCAAAACAAGAAGGTAGCCATGGAAGATAAGGAGGGTGAGGACTGACTATATGATAGCCAAGAATCACTAGAAGGGAATAACCAAGAAAAGACAAATGCAAATGTGATAGAGGGAGTAGAGAAAGTGACAGAAGAAATAGAGGAAGTGCAGGAAATTGCAGATAGTGAAGAAAGTGAAATTTTAGACTTAGCATTATTGAGCCTAGAGCTCTACTTAGTAGAGACGAAACTGGAAGTTACACTTCTGGTGGAGGGGAGGGAAGTTAAATTTATGTGTGACTCAGGGGCATCACGGACCCTGATACATCCTTCCAAACTACCAGAAAATTCAGAATCACTTGATTACATATTAGTGAAAGCAGCTAATGGACAGCTGTATCGGGAGCCACTCTCCCATAACATAGCAATAACTGATCCGTTTCAGGGATGACCCAGAAAAGCAAAATTGTTGTTTCTGCAAAATGCCCAGAAAATCTTTTGGGCAGAGATCTTATGCAGCTATTTGGCATAGCAGTAGTTCCAACTATGCAGGGTATGGAAGCACAGCGACAAATGGATACTTTTGTAGTGCGACCGGAGGGCGAAACATTTTATTGGTACAGCCAGGACTTGGTCATGACTGGTCCAGGGGCAGTAACCGAAGAGCTGATGAATGTAGCCATCAGTAAGTCCCCCTCCCTTGACACTGATAAACAGCATTTGTTGCACTGTACTCTGTATTATTGTAGCACACCAGGACCTGATAAGGAATATGAGCAAGAACTGTTTAGAAACATGCAAACAGATTAGTATTACGTAATCTGTACTGGGACACAGAAGGGAACAGTGTAGTTAGCTGTTCATTGCCCCAGGAATTCTTTGCACTTTATAAATCTAATCGATTACCACATGTTAGTTTGACTAAGGACAAGAATGTGAAATGGGCAGACCTAGGAGAAAAAGTCACGAGGTGGGAAAAACAGACGGAGTTAGAACTGTCAGAACAGGGAGTACAGAAGCAGAAGTTAAACTGGATAACACAGACACACCCAGCTGTACACTTGCAGTCAAGCAAGGACAGCTGATTAGCACTCTTACTAGAAGAGGAAGAGAATGCCTTATGGAGCATACCAGAAACTCTCTGGTCAACAGGGAAATCAGATGTAGGACTTATTCGTACAGCAGGACCAGTTACTATCACGCCAAAATCAGCATTTAGACCACAGAAGAGACAGTATCCCTTAAGGAAAGATGCAGAAGTAGAAATCAAACCTATAATAGCAGCTTTACTTAAGGAAGGAGTACTGGTAGAATCTCCTGATTCACCATGTAACACACCCTTATTTCCTGTCAAGAAAGCAAACGGAGAATGGCGTATGGTCCAAGATTTACAAGCTGTAAATGATGCAGTAATACCTAGAGCACCTACGGTGCCAGATCCACACACCCTATTGAATGATTTAAAGCCTCAACAAAAGTATTTTTCTGTGGTAAATATTAGCAATGCGTTCTTTTCGATACCGATACACCCTGACAGCCAACATTGGTTTGCATTCACATTTCAGGGGAAAAGGTATACATACACGCGACTACCACAGGGATATTGTGAAAGTCCAACAATATTCTCACAAGAAATGGCAAGCAACTTGGTGGGATTAACCCCACCAAGAGGCAGTCAGATTTTACTTTATGTAGACGACATCCTGCTGGCAGCCCCCACCCAGCAAGAATGCAGAGAAGATACCATAGCATTATTACATTTTTTAGCCACTCAAGAACATAAAGTAAACAAGAACAAATTGCAGCTTTGGAAAAAGCAGGTTAAATACCTGGGATATGTAATATCCAAAGAAGGCAGAACATTAGATGAAGATAGGAAAATAGCAATTTTACAAGCACCTAAACCGACTACCAAGAAGGAAATGATGTCCTTCCTGGGTACGACTAATTTCTGTCGGAGTTGGATTCCAAACTATGCCTTGGAGTCTGCTCCACTGACCAACTTGATATACAAGAAGCCTATGGCAGCACAAGATTTATTACAATGGACACCAGAAGCAGAATCAGCTTTCTGCAAACTAAAACAATTGATAGCATCCTCATTAGTTTTAGGATTACCAAACTATCATAAACACTTTTTTCAAACTGTAGATTGTAAGCAAGGTTATATGACATCAGTGTTAACACAGCAACATGGGGACAAACAACGCCCCATAGCTTACTATTCATCACAGCTGGACCCAGTGGCGTGATCCCTGCCCCACTGTGTACAAGCAGTAGTCACAGCTGCAATGGCAGTACAGGCTTCAGCCTCAGTAGTGTTGTTCCACCCTCTCACATTGAAAGTGCCTCATGCAGTCGCGATTATTTTACTGCAGGAAAAAGTAGCATATCTTTCTCCTGCTAGACATCTTTCCTGTATGACTATACTGTTGAGCCAACCTCATATGACAATTGAACAATGTACAACTTTGAATCCATCTACCTTGCTCCCAACCCCTGCGGACAGCACACCACACAGCTGCCTGCAGGAAATTGAGCAAAAGACACTGCCTAGAAAAGATTTAATGGATGTTCCCTTGGATGATGCCGAGGTGACATATTACGTGGATGGCTCATGCAGAAGGGGTCCTACAGGGCAGCACCTAGTAGGGTATGCAGTAGTTTCTGATACTGAGATTTTAGAAGCAAAGTCTTTACCACACAACTTATCTGCACAAGCAGCAGAATTGATTGCCTTGACACGGGCATGTACCTTGGCAAAGGGTAAATGTGTAAACATTTTTACTGATAGCCAGTATGCTTTTTCTACTGTACATGTTTTTGAGCAACAGTGGAAGAATAGAGGAATGATAACATCTACTGGCAAACCGATTAATCACGCGCAGTTTATGTAGATTTGTTAGAATCTATTCAGTTACCTCAGAAAGTAGCTATTTGTAAATGCGTAGCTCATACCAAGCAACAGGATAGGATTTCAAAAGGTAATGCGAGAGCTGATACAGCTGCAAAGCAGGCAGCTTCAGCTTCAGAAATTTTTCTTTTGAGTGAGGAATTACAACCTTCTGAGATTTTAGATTTAGAAATGTTGAAAACAATGCAGACACTTACTATGAAAATAGAAAAACAGAAATGGATAAAATGAGGAGCAATTCTTGAGAAAGGGCTGTACATCTCCAAAGAAGGAAAACCAATTTTGCCGTCTAATTTGTTTAGATATGCAGCTTTGTTGAGCCATGGGCAGTGCCATGTCTCAGCAGGGGGGGTGGTACAGTTAGTGAATCGAGTGTTCACAACATATGGATTTATAAACTACACTAAAAATTTTTGTGCGGCATGTCATGTTTGTAATAAGCATCATGCACAAGGGGTGTTGAAGCCTAAGCAAGGGAGTTTACCTACACCACCGTACCCGTTCCATACTATCTGTATGGATTTCATAGAACTGAACAAATGCGAAAATAAGAAGTATTGTCTTGTCATTATAGATATGTTTTCCAAATGGGTGGAAGCTTTTCCGACTAAAAATCCAGATGCAGCTACTGTTGCAAAAATTCTTGTTAGGGAAATTATTCCTAGATTTGGCATACCGGAAAAGATCTACAGTGACAATGGCACACACTTTGTAAATCAAACTATACAACAGTTGAGCCGATATTTCAGAATTTCTTTGAAAAAACATTGTGCATATCATCCACAATCTGCAGGACTAGTAGAGAGGCATAATGGGGTTTTGAAAAGTAAACTTAGGAAGTTAATTAGTGAGACACAAAAAAAATGGGTGTACTGCCTGCCTCTGGCACTGTTGAGCATGAGAACTGTTCCAAATGCAAAGGGGTTAACTCCTTTTGAAAAATTATTTGGGAGGGCATATTATATACCTCAGTGGAAACCTCTCATGCCTGCAAACCAGGAGGCCGACAGTTCACTCGCAGAATATATGAGACGACTTCTAAGTAGTAAACAACTTTTGCAGTTAAATTCTGTTTCAGATATAGAACAAACCAGACCATCGGAAGCAGCAATAGTCCCAGGCACTTGGGTCTGGGTGAAGGCCATTAAGAAAAAGAACTGGATGTCACCGAAGTGGGAAGGGCCGTACCAAGTGCTACTGTCAGCACCCACTGCAGTCAAGATCGCAGAACGAGCGTCCTGGATTCATCTGACACACTGTAAACTGGTTAAAAACTGAATTGGACAAAAAACTTGTTACTGTTACACAACAAGAACAAAATGACCAGATATGGAGCAAATAGGAATGCAGAACAACCTCAGAAGTATTGCATGATCATTCTGTTAGCTATACTGATAACAATAATCTTTTTGCTGTGGCCTTTCCTTTTTCCAGCCACACGAGCTGAACTGAATAAATGTGATGCGTTACTCATAGACTGGCATCCAAACTTCAACACTTACCAAGCGATCAAACATGTGTATGCTGAGACTTTTAATGTTTCAAATTGTTGGGTTTGTACAGCTATACCAACAGCATATGGGGGATTATTAATGACTGCTGTCCCCCTAAGGGTCAATGAGACCTGGGAAAATTTGATTTTTGATACTACGACTGTAAAATCACAAGACAAAATAGCATTGTACCTGCCTGTTACACAAAAGGGAATTGTGTGCTTTTACAAAAATGATACTGTTCAGGTGGGTTGGAGCAATTGTAATGTGACTGTTCCTTACAAATGTTATACCAAAGCTAATAATGCAGGTTCTATTTGTGATACAAACTATGACTCATTTCTTGAATCAATGCACAAAACAGTTAATGAAGTACAACATAATTCTGTTCTTTTTAAGCAACTATCTATCATTGATAGAAAAATGTTTCATGCAGGGCAAGTATATATTAATACTAAAGTAGAGGATTGTTATTTTGTGTGTGGGAAAAAAGCATTCAAATGGTTACCTGAGAATTGGTCCGGCAGTTGTTTTTTGGGTTACCTGGTTCCGGCCATACGACACACTGCAGTTTTGCCTTGAGGAAGAATTCGAAATGTCAGAGAAGTCACCAAGAAACCTGGAAATGCAATCAAGAAACCTGAGAATCCAGTGGGACGGATCAAAGCAGGCTGGAGAAACCATAACTTCGTAAAAAACAAAGATAAACTGACACACATGGACTTGAGTGAGACTATTATATCGTGGGCAGGTCTAGCTCCTGCATATGGCGCAGTAAAATCGATTTGGGAGCTGAGAAAACTGTCCAAACTTCTCGAAGTAATGAGCAATGCAACTTTTTCTGCTCTCAAATTAGTAACTGATGAACTGAACGCTATGAGAACTGTGGTGCTTCAAAACCGCATGGCTCTCGACTTCACTCTAGCGGCGAAAGGTGGTACTTGCACTTTAATAAAAGAGGAGTGCTGTTCATATATTCCTGACAACCAGCATGAGATAGACAACCACCTTGAGGTAATTCAGCAAGTGTCGGCCATGACCAAACCAGGCCCAAACCCACTGACGGATTTTTTCCAGAATTTGTTTGGGGGGTGGGGTACCATCCTAATGAAAATCCTGGTTGCCATTTGTGTGGGATTACTCCTATTAGGAGTGTGTGTTTGCTGTGGTATTCCCTGCATGAAAAGATTAATTAAAGATTTTATAGACATGCCAGTTTCTGAGACTTTGTATCAAAGTACAGAATTTGAAGAACTGTTGAAAAATGAAACACTTTCATAAGTTTAAACTGAATGATTCTCTTAACTGCAAATCCTGAATGGAAGAGGTTAGGAGAAGAAGCAAACTGTTTATGCTTTTGAAAACAGAATAAAAAGTATTAACGGGGGGAAATGTCAGAAAAATATGTATTAATGTATGTGTTTAGTGCTTATTAGAAGCTAAAAGGGTTAACACATTTCATTCTATTTTATGTACAGCTTAGTTTTGTATGAAACTACGAGATGCTTTCTGAAACTGCAAGATGCTCTCTGACCTAGTATTTGCTAGCACAGCAAAATTCATGTTTATGCCTTTTGGAAATTTACTGAGAAGCAGGTGATTATCTGCTAGGTCAGGAAAATAATGAATAGAACAATACTGTTTTCTATAACGTTAGTGAACTTGAACAATCAGCTCTGTTCGTGTTAGGAGAACATGCACAGCTGCGGAAAAAGATAGATACAGTTGAACAAAGACTGCTTGAAGAAATGAACTATAATCTGTACTTGCTTTGTGCTCGAATTAGCCATAGTACCTTGAATGGTAACATCACATAGTGAGAAGTTGTATCTAACCGGTGGTCTCCAAGGCCACGTTATTTTTCTTAGGAAGTTTTTTTTCATAAACTTGATAGTGTCAGCAGAAAATCATGGACAAACAGCTGCTATGAAATAATATTGTAAGAACTTGTGATTTGTTACGTCAGCTTAGTAGGCAATGTCTTGTAAGAAATGTATAAGAATGGCTTCACTTCCTGATTCTAGTTAGATAAAATCTGTATTAGCACGTTTTTGTCTCCTTGCTACAAGAATTAAAGTGCCTTAACTTGAACCTGCTGTGTATTGATCTTTTTGAAGTTGTTTTTTCCTTTGACAGAATCCAAACGGAAAATACTCCTAAGTCAACAGCAAGTCTTTTTCTCAGCCTGAGAGAATACTTTATTCACAGACATCAGCTCACTTCCCTCAGCCATTTTTAAATAATATGTAGGTGATTGCAAGGGAATCCTAAAATACTGGTAGCATAGTAATAGGCCATAATCACAAAACCCAGAGCTGGTGGACATGCTACACCTAAAGAAATCCCAATCCCTCCAAGCTACACGCTCTAGGGACCTAAACCTTGTCACCACAATAAATAGGACATGCTGGAGGGATAGATTCCTGTCCCAGAGACTTTCTATACTCTGGAACAAGCTACCCATCTATGTCAAGCAAAGTTTCTCATTAGCACTCTTCAAGAAAAATATTGATGAGTGAATGAGAAATAGGAAATGCACCCCGGGGATCACTTCTGTGGCTCTGCTCGACAGGGGCACAGGAAAATAACTTTCTTGGTTGGCGTAAGCCAGGGAACTTTGTTGGCTAGGCTTACTTAGGCCCTTGGGCCAATAGCCTAGGACCTACCTATGAACCTATAAAAGCTTGCTTGTTTACTTCTACTAATTTAACCCTTGTTTACCATCTATAAACTACAGGTCCAAGGAGCAGACATAAACTCTCAGACCCCACTCTAGGAAAGAAGGATACCACACAGTATTTTAATCAAATTTTTCTAAAACATTCTCAACTCTGAATCTTCCTTAAGAAAAATAAATAAATATAATAAAAACATCACCTGCATGATGTCTACCTTCCAAGACTAAACAAATGATGAATATCAGTGATAACGCATGGAAAACATCAAAAAAGAGCACACTACTACTGCCCTGTGAAACTATCAAAATCTTTAAAATAAATTGAAAAACCCAGTGCAGAAAGACAAAAAGAATTATTTATACAGTCAGCAAGCAGTAATAATCTACACATTTTCTGGCAAACAAATCACACCAGATCCTTTCCAAGGAGACTCTGACTACAGCAAAGCTTGCAAAATTAGCTCTTATTTTATTCAAACAACTAAATCCTTCATAAACCAACAAAACCATACCACTAATTCCACCCATGGCTCCTTTAACTACTAACTAATATCCATTAGCACCATCAGAAAACTACTTAAGAAGCTAAGCCCTATTTTAGCATATGATAAACTTCCTTAAATTACCTCCACTTAGTAGCTGGCTTCATAGCATACCCCATCTCAGTTCTAATCAAAACATTCATATAAGAACAATATTCCCCAAGAATATGAAAATAATCCTATATAATTCCATCCATAAAGTAGGTCCCCAGCACAATATTAGCAACTTCAAAATAATAGCATTTCTATCCCAAATGCTGCAACCTTAATATGTGCAGCTGATACCCTAAGCCAGCTCCAGAGTTAAATTCTAACAAGCTTTCACACACTAGAAAATCATTAAATGAGTCCCAACTAATATTAAATGCTAAGAAAACAAAGCACATGTTTTTCTCCAACCGGTTAACACAAAAAAGTAACCCTTGCTACAACATATATTTGTCTAACAACACACTCTTAGAACAAATAAACCAAACCAAACTGGTAGGTATCATCCTAGAACAAAACTTTAAATCTGACTGCTACATAAACTGTGTCATTACAAAAATAAACCAAAAACTCAGCATGTTTTATAAATCCAAATCATATTTAACTCAACAAATAATAACTTTAACTGCACAATCACTCCTATACACAGCTCAGTTCCTAACCTCCATAAAACATAACTAAACAAACTGGAAAACAGTTATAATAAAATCACAACATTTGCTACAAACCTCTCTAATAAATCCATTACTGCATTGCTCAAAAAAACTAAATTGGCTAGAATTCATATATGTCCTATTCCTTTCACAATTAAAATTGTGCCTAACATAATACATAACCAAATAGTTATCCTGCAGTAAATAATCTTATCTAAAGTTACAACCCATTTAGACAACAGAGATCAAAAGTCAGAACCATAAACAAGGAAGGGCGAAGAGTCAGCTGCCCACAAACATCAGATGGCAATGATGTGGGAGTGCAGTTGCAGTATAGATTTAGAAATCCGTGAGGTATCACAGCTTCTTAAATGAATGGTGATATTACATTTGCAGTCATGGATGACATGCTGAAATGTTCATTCAGTGTACGAAGTAATTGTGAGATAACTGTAGGAAGATGCTTGTTACAGTATTTTACACAGGAGAGAAAAGGTGAAGAAAAGTTTTTTTTGGGATGGGTCTTTTTGTTCTTCAATACTGTGTTGAGGTGGTACAAGTTTGGGGGATCTGCAGAGGGTGCCAGATCGCCTAGCTACTTTTCTGTCACAAACACAAAATCTGTTCATAGGTTCATAGGTTCATAGGTTCATACTAGGCTATCTGCCCTAGGGCATTTATAAGCCTAGCCAGAGTGTGTGTGGCTTTCACCACCCCTTAGGATGAGAATACTATACCCATTAGTTTGCTGTGCCTCTGTCCAGCAGTGATACAGAGATGATTCCCGGGGTAAACCTACGATCTCCCATCCACTCGTCAAGATTTCTCTTGAACAGAGTCAGTGAGGGGCTCTGCCTCACATGGACTGGGATTCTGTTCCATAGTGTAGGGAGTCTCTGGGTGATAAATCTGTCCCTCCAGCACGTCCTATTTATATCCGTGTTGAGGTTTAAGTCTCTTGCTCTCGTGGCTCTGGTGGATTTGGATTTTTTGAGGTGGAGCATGTCCATTAATTCCGGTTGGACATGGCCTTGTATGTCAGGCACAGATCACCTCTGAGCAGACGGTATGCGACTGAATAGAGCTGGAGTTTCTTCAGTCGGGCATCGTATGACATATGTTTGAGCCCCTTTATCCTTTTGGTGAGGAACTTTTGGGGTCTTTCCAACTGCTGCAGGTGTCGGGTAAGGTACATTCCAATGGGCGTTGTACTCAATCATTGGTCTGATAAGTGAAGAGTACAGGGTACAATGACCTCTCCTGATCTGGATGTGAATCCCTTCATGATCAGGTGGGCAATGTAGAAGGTCTTCCTAACCACTTTGGCAATGTGAGTGTCAAAAGAGAGGTTACTGTCAACTTGGGTCCCCAGGTCCCTGATAACTTCTTCCGTGTTTAATGGATTACCACCTGTGGGGTAATTAGGGGTTACCTTGTTTTTCCCAAAGGGTATGACTATACATTTTTTGGCATTTAGCTTAAGGCCATGGCTCTGGCACCAGTTATCCATTTCTATGAGACCTTTCTGGAGGATGTCTGTGTCTGATGGAGTGTCAATTATGGTGCCCAGTTTGCAGTCATCTGCAAATTTTGTCAGCCACAATCCCCTATGTTTGCCTGCACTTCAGAAAAATAAATGCCGAACAAGAGGGGGCCCAGGACTGAGCCCTGTGGGACACCGCTCGTGACCGGCTTAGAGTCTGACATGGCACCAGCAACTCTAACCCTGTGTGTTCTGTCCTTGAGCCAGTTTGCAACCCATCTTGTGACATATGGGTTTACATCTAAGCTGGTGAGCTTTTCTATGATGCCCGAGTGGGGTATTGTGTCGAATGCTTTTGCTAGGTCAAGGTAGGCTGTGTGAACTGCCTTACCCTCATCAATGGCCTTAGTGACTGTTTCAAAAGTCGACCAAGTTCAAGAGGCAGGATCTGCCCTTGACAAAGCCAAATTGGGTAGGATCCAGTGTCTGTAGGTCCCCAATGTCTTTATTTATGAGTTCCATTATGATCCTCTCCATAGCTTTGCAGACAAGGCTTGTCAAGCTTATGGGGCGGTAATTTCCAGGGTCCGTAGAAGCACCGCCTTTGTGGAGAGGGACCACAGTTGCCGTACGCCATTCTTTGGGCACGTATCCTGTAGTAAGGCTAAGATTAAACAGCAGCCTTATGTGTGGGTTTAGTTCCTCATTGAGTTCGTGTAGCACACAGCCGGGGACACCGTCCGGTCCCATTGATGCTGTGTTTTTTGCTTTAGAGAGAGCAGCTCTCACCTGGGCATCTGAGATGTTTGGGAGGCTAGACTCTGGTGGGATAGATATTTCTCCTTTTGGGGAGGGAGGGAGAAGTTTTCACTGAACCTGTCTGTCAGTATGTTGGCAATGTCTGTGTGTTCAGTGATCTTTATCATTTTGGACTAATTCTGAGCATATCTGGGAGTTTCCACCCAGGTTTCTAACATAGCTAAAGAAGGCTTTATGATTGTCTTTTGTGTCATTAGCAATTTTTCTCTCAAAGTTGGCCTTGGATGATTTTATGAGTGATCGTAGTTTTTGCTAGTATTGATCAGAGATGCCTTCCCATTTAGGGATTTTGCTCTGTCATGTAGTAGCTTTCTCCTCTTGTTGTAGAGTTTGTTTATGGCTGGAGTCCACCAGACCGGGCGCCTGCCTTTGGTGGAAAAGGTCTTGATTTTATTAGGGATTGCTTGATCCATACATTCCTGGAGGTGCTCGTAGAAGGCATTTGTAAGGGTTTCAGCAGCGTGGGTTGTGGTTTCCACTGGCTCGGGGGCCTTGAAGGATACCACTCCAGTCTTAAGAAGTGTGAAGTTTGCTTTTGAGAAGTTCTTCACTGTGGTCTTTTTTGCTGGGGGTGGGGGCAGGATGTGGATCTCCAGTGAGATTAATTTATGGTCTGATCTCACCAATGAGGGATATACTTCTGGTGTGGAGCATTTTGTCCCCATGTTTGTGATGATCAGGTCTAGTATATTTTCTCCTCTTGTGGGAATGGTGACTAGTTGTTCCATAGCATTTGAGTTTATGAACTCAAGGAACCTTTGGGCTAGGGTGTTGGGGCTTGAGTAATGTTCCCAGTCTATGTTTGGGTAGTTGAAGTCACCCAATATGATGGTGTTTGGAGAGACATTTATACTCTCCAGTGTCTTCAGGAAGGCTGTGTGGGTTTCCTGAGTTTGAGAAGGTGGTCTGTAGCATGTTACAAACTGTAGGGCAGTTTTACCTATGGTTAATTGCACCTGGATGGTCTCTGATGCTTCGTGCGTTGCCACTAACCTGGAGGTGTGGGTATCCTTTATGAATATGGATACTCCCCTCCTTTTGTAGTTCGGTCTGGATTTTGGGGCCGGGCATGATATGAGGTATAACCTGATAGTGCTGGGGCGCTCTCAGGAGCCTTGAACCAGGTTTCAGTCACAGCACAAACATTGATGTTCTCCATACTGAGGAGGGCTTCGAGTGCATCTTGAGGTTTAGACTTCTGGCATTGAGCAGTATTACCCTTAGTTTTTCTCCATTTTGTTTTCTAGGGCGGTAGGTTTATCATTTGAGCCTTGCCTAAAAAGGCACTATGGGGAGGCAAGAGCCTTTGCCAATATCCGGAAGCCCAGGGTGACAGGTGCAAGCCGTCCCTTGTGAAGCAGCGTGGCTTGTCAAGCATGTCATCCCAGGCAGACAGACATTGGATCCCCTTAGAATGACACCAGTAATTAAGCCAATTATTAAAGCTGATCATTTTGTCTCTGTATTGTGGCATCATTCTTGGTGAGGGTAGGATACTGCTCAGGGTCATACCGGCCTGGGCTACATAATCTGAGAGCTCCTCTATGTCTCTTTTCATGTAGTCCAGGGAGGTACATCTCAGGTCGTTCACACCGGCATGGACAATGACTGAGTCATACTTGTACTTGCTGTGGAGTGACCTGAGTGCTTGTGTTATGTGGCGGATTCTAGCGCCTGACAGGCAGCTAACTGTGATCTTTTCCTTGTTCAGTCTGGTGAGTGGGACGTCAGTGTGTCTGACTATGGAGTCACCTATAACAAGTGTGTCTGGCATTGTGTTTGGCCTTAAGGGCTGTGACTGTTTAGCACACTGACTTTGAGAACTATGTGTTGCATGTCTTATGTCTTGAGGTGGCAGTTGCTTGGGTGTCTGCTTTGGAGGCCTCTGTAGTTTTGGTAGATTTTTGATCAGTGCCTCCAGTATGTCTTTGTGTGTTTATGTGTTTGTTTTGCAGTTGTGATAGTTCTATGTGAAACTGGGTTTGTGGTGTGCGTGGTTTCCTTCTCCTCCTGTCTGGTCTTGCCAGTCCTGAGTTGAGAGAGCTCAGCCTCCAGTTTGGCTATATAGTTGCATCTCTCACATGTATTTGTGTTTTGTGGGAGAAGGAGTGGGTTGTCTGTGTACATGAGGCAATTGTAACATTGCCTCAAGATGCCCAGATTCACCAGCTGAACAGGAGAGGACGCTAGCAACTTGACCCTTCGACATGCTAGAAAAAGTGAAAAAGTTTGCTGTGTAACTGAGTCAGAAGGGACCTATAGGGAAATGGGTACTCAAGGGGATTCTAGGCTAATGTAGTACTTTGTTTAGTATACAAGTACTTTACCTATATAAAAATGCTTTAGGAGCAAGTGCTGAGCTATTGAGATAGAGAATAGACTGTTTAGATTGCAAGTAGAGAAGTTCTAAGGGAAAAATTGAAGAGCAGACTTTAGGGAGCCAGAAATAGTTTAACCTTGTTTAACCGGCGCTGCCCGATGGTGCTCTATGGGCAACTCCGCGCTAAATCACGCCAAAGCGCGCTAAAGCGGGCTTTATAGCAGGGGGTTGAAAAGACCTAGGAATTGACCCAAAATGGCCAATAGACTACAAGTTTCTGGCTGGAACCACTGCTCTAGGGACAAATAGGCTGCTCAGTGCTCCCCACTTCCACTGGTGAACAAGGAAGCTTCCCTTTATCCAAATAAGGATATGGAATAGCACAGGAACCAAGCCAAAGCCCAGAGATCAGCAAACTCTGAAGACTGGACTATTCTAGTTCAGTAAGGTGGGAAAACAAGATTTTTTTTTTTTTTTTTTTTTTTTTACAGAAAACAGAGGAAAAACAGACAATAAATGCTTTTAAATGGCTAGCGCACTTGAGTGTGTTAGCCTACAGGTAAAATTAAGCAACAAATAACTTTTTTAAAAGTGCAAAACAGTTAATCAACACAAAAACAGTTTAAATAGAATGCAGAGCTGTATAAACAGGCGAAAATGCAGTCGCTAAGCAGTAAATAATCAAAAAGCCAGAAAAAAATACTTAAATCAGGAAAAAGTCACTCTTTTGCTCTCTGCTGCTTGTAGAACTCTGCAGGACACCACGAGGAGCTGTGCTGAGTTGAATACAAAAAGCGCTAAAGCGGGCTTTATTACAGGGGCTGAAAAGAGCTAGGAATTGACCCAAAATGGCCAATAGACTACAAGTTTCTGGCTGGAACCACTCCTCTAGGGACAAACAGGCCGCTCAGTGATCCCCACTCCCACTGGTGAACAAAGACGCTTCCTTTTATCCAAATAAGGATATGGAATAGCACAGGAACCAAGACAAAGCCCAGAGGTCAGCAAACTCTGAAGACTGGACTATTCTAGTTCAGTAAGGCGGGAAAACAAGATTTTTTTTTTTGTTTTTTGTTTTTTTCTTTTTTGCAGAAAACAGAAGAAAAACAGACAGTAAATGCTTTTAAACGGCTAGCGCACTTGAGTGTGTTAGCCTACAAGTAAAATTAAGCAACAAATAACTTTTTTAAAAGTGCAAAACAGTTAATCAACACAAAAACAGTTTAAATATAATGCAGAGCTGTATAAACAGGCGAAAAAGCAGTCGCTAAGCAGTAAATAATCAAAATGCCAGAAAAAAATACTTAAATCAGGAAAAAGTCACTCTTTTGCTCTCTGCTGCTTGTAGAACTCTGCAGTACACCACGAGGAGCTGTGCTGAGTTGAATACAAGCGACAAAGCGCACTAAAGCGGGCTTTATTACAGGGGGCTGAAAAGAGCTAGGAATTGACCCAAAATGGCCAATAGACTACAAGTTTCTGGCTGGAAACCACTCCTCGATAACCAAATTAAATTATTTCTGTCACAAACACAAAATCTATCGGCAAACAGACTAAATAAACGCTACAGTGACTTACTATACTTCATCTCCAGTGCTAACTATGAAATTCAGTCCTACCTGACCTGAGAAACATTTCACATATGAAACACTTCCTACAACAGCTAAAGCCAAACCTCTCCAGCAACTGGATATGCACTTTAAACTCAAGTTACATGAACAAGTCACTTAATCCAAACATAACCCTCCTAATGAACACCAATATCTCTTCTATGTAGTTTTGGACACCTCCTGTATTGTCTTACCTGTGAGCTCTTTCTCAACTTACATCTCTTATCTCCATCTTGACCTTCCTCCCTCCCTCTCATAACCTTCCCCTACTCCTCTCACATCTCCTTTAACCTTTGCTAATACTTCTACCCTCCCAACATCTCACCTTCCCTAATCTCACTACCTTAGATCTGACTAATCGCTACATGTATAATGCCTAAATGCATTACTTCCATGTCTACATACTTAAGACTAATGCACAAAACTTTTCATACTAATAGTTTCTTGCTACCTTTTTCTGCACCCACAAATTACACCTTGACAAAAGAAAAACATGATTACTGTTGAAATATGCTATGTTCTAATCTATGCAATTCACTTTCACTTGCTTCGTATTGCCCTGACTCATATATTATCTAGCATCTGTGAAATATTCACTCCTCACTACAATATTCTTGCAACCTCTTCTTCCCAATCTAATGCTTGTATAAAAATGTATAATCTCATTGAAAACATACCTGTCAATGAAACAAAACGGTACTGCATTTGTAACACTCCCATTACTAAGCCCCCTTCTAATTCTCATCATTTACCATCCATGCTTTAAAATCTCAGTGACATAGGGGTTCCAAGATGACTGCACGTTGAGTAACAGCTTAATTTCAACTCTCACTGTATGAAAAGAGAAACTCAGAAAATAGAGCCAGTGAATTTGTCTTTTTGGGTAAATTTCAGTTACTGGATAGCAAGTTCACTGACTGGATGCCAGTGTGATGATGTGAGGTATTGCCAGCTATGCTAGGAGAAGTAGGGCAATGGATGTGTAACATATGCCAGCACAGCTAGCTGGAATTTTGTAAAGAATTATATGTAATTTTGTACAGATGCTTGTGTTGAAAAATGTATTTGTAAAGCTGCTTTTATTAAAGATGTACCAACAGAGTATCCTGCTGGACCTAAAAGAAATATACATTTATATCAGACTGTACTGTTGTAACTGAGGAAATGTATATATGTTAACAGAGGATACAGGAAGAGAAGAGGGTAATCTCAGTCCAGATAACTTTGAAAAATAGTAAGAAATTAAATTACTTAATTTAGTCCATAAAGATTGTATCTTATAGTTCTAAGTGCAGCCAAAGACGGAATGTCTGTGTCAGAGAATATTTTATTAGCTCCTGTAGGAAGAGTGGAAGTGTTTTATTGTTTTATGATTTCCAGAAACTGTAACAGACCTTAGCAAAGCTCTATGTGTGTGTATTATTGACACATATTTTCTAAATCCTGGCAGCTACTAGCCAAGGGGGTAGTATGTTAACTAGAAGTCAAAGGACCAGATGTATGTGATGTCATTCTGTAATCCAGTGAAAAATGATGTTTTAATACAAGATGAGACTGAAGTCTCAGAGCACTCTGTTTTTAAACCTGACATAGAAAGATATTTCACCTACTTCATCTTGCCTTGCTCTAGTAAGTGACCAGGAAATAGTAATTGTTTAGATCAGTCAGGAAAATATAGTTAGATTAGTTAAGTACTGAGTTTCTGTATCTGTGTGAATCTGTTCCTCTGTTATTTTCTATGACTGAAACGTCTGTGTTTATTGTAAATAGGTATTCTGTGTTCTCATGTTATTTTATTATTTATTATTAAATATATTTAAACTTTTCATTTTGGCTCATCCTTTAGAGAATATTTTAACCTTTGAGAGTACTTATATCTATTGGTGACTATGTAGCCACTCCTGAAAGCCTTACTGCATTGGTCAAACACTATCATTGGTATTAAAATTAATTTAACTCAGAATAATTGGGTACCCTTGTAAAAGCCTTACAGTAACTAGCTTTGGAGTGTCTGGTGGCAGTGCAATTACCTTATAGTCTGGGCAGAAGGGGGCATAGCTAGTAAATCTGTGCCAACCTTTCCCAGGTGTGTGTGTGTGTGTGTGTGTGTGTGTGTGTGTGTGTGTGTGTGTGTGTGTGTGTGTGTGTGTGTGTGTGTGTGTCCATGCAAATCAAATCTCATATAGTGTGTGTGTCAGTTGCTTGGAGCAGGGACACACAGCACTGGTTTCATAGAGAGAGTGGTGGAGGACTTGGCTTGGGCACTCGGCTGAGGACTCATCTCTACAGCTGTGCCAGTGGGAAGCCTTACTGGAGACCTGGAGAGACAGAGAGAAACCCAGACCCCAGACTGAGTATGTTCCCTATATGCTCTTAAGAGAACTTGTGCTTGATGCACAGAGCTGCATCTGGCAATACGGTGTCTATCTATTTTTGTTCCAAGTGAACGTCCCTTTCCAGTGTCAGTGGTGAGGATTAAGGCTCTTTGATTACTGGCCCAGAGAGGGAATGTCACACATTGGTGAGCAGTGGTGTGGTTATTAATAGAACTTCTGTAGCTTGTAGGCAGTTGTCACTGAAGGTGTGTGTATTCTCAGCAGCCACAAGGTAAACATTCAGAGCTTCATTTCAGAACAGTTGTAGTTATTTATTTTTTTGATAGTTTAATTTAGTCAGGGAAAGCAGGCAAAGATGTCAGCACAGGATTATGGCAAGCTGACAGAACCATTTGGCCAAGGTGTGCAAAGCCAAAGGACTGGTGCATGCCAGCTTGACAAAAGAAGAAATGATTTCAGCATTAGTCACAGCTCAGACCAGCAACCAGGAAGATAACCAGCCTTGTTATGAGAATTTTCAGCCCTCAGAAACAGGACAGTTCACCTTTTCCTCAGAGGACTTAAAACCCCATCTGGAGTTAAAGAGACTTGAACTAGAGGCCAAACGTTTGGAATTAGAATCAGCAGTAAGACTGTGGCATTTTGAGGCTGAAGAAAATGAGAAGCAGCATCAATATGACAGGCAGATACTGAATTTTCCCCAGGGTCATGAAGGTAATGGGGAAGGAAATAATTGAACCCCAGAGACAATAAAGGTCAGTAAATTTCTTCCACAGTTTACAGATGGTGATAATTTTGATAGTTTTATTCATATATTTGAAAGAGTATGTAAACAGAATAATGTTTATCAAGGGCTCTGGGTATGGTTCCTGACCCTCTTACTCCATGGTAAAGCTGTAACTGCTGTTTCTAAATTGTCTGATATTGATTGTTTAAACTATAACAGACTAAAACAATATTTACTAGAATGCTTCAAGTTAACACTTGAAGCTTACAGAAAAAAAAGTTTAATGAGCATAGATACAAGGCAGATGAAAGTGTGCGTGATTATATTACTGAGTTAAGCACTTATTTTAATAGATGGGTGAGTGGGTGTCAGGTCACCACTTTTGAAGGGCTAGCAGACCTTTTGGTGAGGGAACAAGCCTTTAGCACTTTGCCTGAGGACATGAGAATCTGGCTGGCAGACCTCAAGTGTAACTCTGCAGATAAGCTGGGGGAAAAAGGGATCTCTACTTAGCAAGCAGGGCATCACTGCACAGGAAGGGGATACCCAGTGCTGCACACAGATATAAGGGAACCCATGGTGGGCAGCCTAAACCACCTCAACAAAGTCCACCAGTAACAGGGGAAGCCACTAGTTCAGGTACACAACCAGGATCAAGGGTTAAATGTTTTAAATGTAACCAGTATCTTATAGATGTCCATGGAAGCATGGTGGAGAACAAAAAGTGGGGGAGCCAGAAAGTGGGAATAACAGTTTGCCAGTGATAAATTGTCTGGAGACAATAGGGGTAGCAAACTATCACCAGAGTTTATATCCAACTTTAGTGGATGGATAACAGGCCACTGCTAAAAGAGACACAGTCTCTGACATAAACATTGTGAAGCCTGCAGTGGTTAAACAGGCACAGTACCTGCTTGGGCAGTCCACTCTAGTCAGACCTTTAGAAGGGACCCCATTCCAAATGCCTTTGGCCAGGGTTCATCTTGACTGGGAGGGTGGAAAAGGAAACAAGCATGTAGGTGTGTTTGAGAATATCCCTGCAGATGTCTTGACAGAGAATGGTTTTGATATTGCAGTATTGCATGTGCATGCAGTTACATGCAGTCAGACTTGGAGACAGCCATGTGGATCTGGTAGCCTGGAGAGACCCAGATAAACCCCACAGCTGAAGCCAGGGCTGGTGAGGTGGCTATTTCAGGGAGGGAGCTACCCTGTAGCAGTGAGCCTGAAGGTGAGCCACAGCTGCTGGTAGGTACTGATGTTCCCTTGGACAGAGTGAGTGCAAGGGCAGAGGTGAATGGTAGTACCCAGGCTGAGAGTGAGGCACCACTGTCAGAGGATACCAGACTCACTGTGGAAGGGGAGCTGGGAAAGGTCACAAAGATAGAGTTGAGAGAGGCTCAGCTCCTGGACCCTACACTAAGAGGCTTGAGGTAGGTAGCTAGGGAGGCACCTGATTCTCAAGGAAAAGGGGAGTCTGTATACTGGAACAAATGGTTACTGTATAGAGAGTGAGCCCCTGAGGGAGGTGAGGGAGGGCTAGTGGGTGAGGTAATACAGCAGTTGATAGCACTTAGAACCTACAGTCTGGTAATTCTAGCCATAGCCCATGACATTCCTTTTGCTGTACCAAAAGATGTATTATGCAGAACTTTTACTGGCCTGGAATTGCAAGGGATGTAACAGGATACTGCAGGAACTGTAAGGAGTGCCTTAAAACAGGCAAGACAGGAGACAAGGTCAAGGCTTCTTTGATGCCTTTGCTTGTGACTGAGGAGCCATTTCAGAGGGTAGCAATGGATATTGTGGGGCCTCTGAGTACTCCAAGTTCCACAGGGAAGAAGTATATCCTGTTGGTAGTAAATTATGCTACTAGATACCCTAAGGCAGTGGCTCTGTCCTCCATTGAGGCAGAGAAGGTAGCAAATGCTTTGTTAGAGACTTTCAGCAAGGTAGTTTTCCCGAGAGAAATACTGACTGACTGACAGAGGTCCTAATTTCATGTCAGACCTGCTGGCTTGTCTGTGGAAGATCTGCAGAGTGAAGCACCTAAAGACCACCCCTACCATCCCCAGACTAATGGTCTTGTGGAGAGGTTAAACTCTACACTAAAGACCATGCTATGGGTATTTGCAGACCAGTTTAGGAGAGAGTGGGACAAATATTTGCTCCATCTGTTGTTTGCTTACAGAGAGGTACCCCTGGAATCCACAGGGTTTTCACCCTTTGAGTTGCTGTATGGGCATAGGATGAGGGGCCTTTAGATTTGATTCATGATGAGTGGGAAGCTGAGTGTGAATCCCACAAGGAGTCTATTTTGGTATATGTCCTAAACCTCAGTACAAGGCTTAGAGAGATCATGGGCTTGGCCCAGAAGAACCTGGCAGGAGCACAACAGCAGAAAAAGGTCTGGTATGACAGGAATGCTCGAGCCTGATAATATGTCGTGGGACAGCAAATTACCGTTCTCATTCCTGTCAGACACAATAAGCTGCAAGCAACTTGGGAGGGACCCTTCAAAGTGGAAAGGAAGGTCAGTAATGGTAAAACATGTTAAAACTGCTTGGGAAGAGGCAGGAGCACAAATTGTACCATGTTAACATGATGAAGCCTTACCATGGTAGGGAGGCCCTTGTGCTAAGAATTTACAGTGGGTGGCAGGAGGAGTCTGAGGGGGATCTATGGCTACATTGAGCCAGGCAGCAAATTGCCAAGTTATTAAGGTGTTGCCTAGGGTTGTAGGCATGTGCTATTATGGTCCAACACCATAGTGGGGTTAGCAATGCCAATGCAGACGGGATTTCAAGACAAGGTATGGGTTAATGTATTCCCAGACAGGCTTATTCCTCTCAAGCAACATTTCTCAAAGGTCACTTGAAAAACTAGCTTGAGTCTTCAAAGGGGAGGGAGATGTAGCAATGTGAGGTATTTCCAGCTATGCCAGGAGAAGTAGAGCAGTGAATGTTTAACATATGCCAGCACAGCTACCTGGAATTTTGTAAGAATTATATGTCATTTGTATGTCAAACTTATTTGTACAGATGCTTGTGTTGAAAAATGTATTTGTAAAACTGCTGTTTTTAAAGAAAGACCAACAGTGTGTCCTGCTGGGCAGAAAATAAATATACATTTATATCAGAGTGTACTGCTGTACCTGAGGAAATGTACATGTGTTAACAGAGGATACTGGAAGAGAAGAGGTTAATCTCAGTCCAAATAACTTTGAAAAATAGTAAGAAATTAAATTAATTAATTTAGGCCATAAAGGTTATATGTTCCAGTTATAACTGCAGCCAGAGATGAAATGTCTGTGCCAGAGAATGGTTTACTAGCTACTGTAGGAAGAGTGGAAGCGTTTTATCATTTTATGACTCCCAGAAGCTGAACAGATTTTGCAAAGGTGTGTGTGTGTGTGTGTGTGTGTGTGTGTGTGTGTGTGTGTGTGTGTGTGTGTGTGTATTACTGACAGATTCATGCTAAATCCTGGCAGTTTCTAACCAAGGGGTTAGTATGGGAACCAGAATTCAGAGGACCAGATGTATGTGATGTCATTCTGAAATCCAGGGCAAAAATTATGTTTTAATACTAGATGAGACTGAAGTCTCAGTGCACTCCGTTTTTGAAACCTGACATAGAAGGATTCCTCACTGACTTCACCTTGCCTCACTCTAGTAAGTGACCAGGGAGTAGTAATTCTTTAGGTCAGTCAGGAAAATATAGTGAGATTAGTTAAGTACTGTTTTTCTGTATCTATGTGAATCTATTCATCTGTATTAATTTAATACTTCGTGTGATTAAAACTCTGGTGTTTATTGTAAATAGATATTCCATATTTTCTTGTTCTTTTATTATTTATTATTAAATATATTTAAACTTTTCATTCTGACTGGTCCTTTAGAGAATATTTTAACCTTTGAGAGTACTTATATCTATTTGGTGACTCTGTGGCCACTCCTGAAAGCCTTAATACATTGGTCAAATACTATCATTGGTATTAATATTAACTTCATTCAGTATAATTAGGTACCCTTGTAAGGGCCTTAGAGCAGCTGGCTTTTGGAGTGTCTGGTGGCAGTATAACTACCTTATAGTTTGGGCAGAAGGGGGCATTGCTATTAAATCTGTGCCAGCCATTCCTAGGTGTGTGTGTGTGTGTGTGTGTGTGTGTGTGTGTGTGTGTGTGTGTATGTGTGTGTGTGTGTGTGTGTGTGTGTGAGACATTGTCTGTGCAAATCAAATCTCAAAGAGTGCTTGGAGGAGGGACATAGAGCACTGGTTTCACAAACAGAGTGGTGGAGGACTTGTCTTGGACACTCGGCTGAGGACTCAACTCTACAAAAGTGCCAGTGAACAGTCTTACTGGGGACCTGTAGAAAGAGAGAGAAACCCAGACCACAGACTGAGTGTGTTCCCTGTGTGCTCTTAAGAGAAATTGTGCTTGATGCAGACAGCTGTATCTGGAAATACTGTATGTATCTATTTTTATTCCAAGTGAACATCCCTCTCCAGTGTCAGTGGTGAGGATTAAGGCTCCTTGATTACTGGCCCAGAGAGTGGATGTCACAGCCACCAAAAGAGAAATTTAGAGAACATTAAAGAACATAAACCACAAAAGATGAGGGAAAAACACTGGCTGGGAAGAATCCTGCAGCTGGTTTGTGAAAAGCTGATCAAGCTCCACCTTTGGCGCAAGTCATGCCTTCCAGTAATCTAGGTAAAAAATAAGTCAAATGTGCTCAAAGTTGATTAAAATAAATGTAACAGCAAAAGTATATATCAATTCAAATAACAAAAGGCTGGATAAAATGGATGAAGCTTTAAAAAGATATTCAGATGCGCTGATAAAACCGCAACAATCAGAGATCAAAATGAAGAAAAAGTTGGCTGAGTATTAGACTGCTCAAGAGGAAATGTTTCAAAAACTGGTAGAATTAGAGGACACAGCAAGTAGGGAAAACCCTGAAATTGTCTGTTATGTCAGAGAAACTGGAAGGAAAATACTACTAATTTTATGTAAGCACAAATAAGCAACTGAACTGGTATTCCAGAGCAGGACTTGTTAATTGAAAGGGCACATCATGTGTATCCTCCAAACCTGGCCACGAGAAAGTAGCCAAGACCTGTATTAGTAAAGATACAATCCAACCAGCAGAAATAGTTGATTCTGACAAAACTATCACAGAACTGCAAAGTACTACAAGTTGGAGACAGTAGAGTGTTTGTGGAAAATGATTTCTCACTGTACACCTGACAGAAGAGGTGCAAATTTATTCCAGCAGTCGGATGATGTTGAGAGGCAGGTGTGAGATTCAAGCTGCTGTATCCAGCTATCTTCAGAATATTTTCCAGGATGATAAAAGTAATTTTTGATGCAGAATAATAAGGGGGAATACACAAGTTTGTCCAACAAAAAGTAAGCTATCAAACAGAAGGACACTGCTTCTTTTTCTTTAGATAATAAGGCTCAAAGAAAGACTTTGCAAGTGAAGCCTTTTCCAATGTTTCAAAGGAAAATGTTTGGGAGATGGAGAAAAGCACAGGAGTTGACTAGAAGAATTGAGAGTAAGTTGGAAATGAGCCAGAGACTGGAGATGGAAGAATGAGATCAAGAGGTAGAAAACCGGCAACTCATAAAATAATGAATAAATGTGGGATTACAAAGCATCAATCCACATTTATGAAATATGGCTGAACAACAAAAATAGAAATATTGGAGTTTTCTGACTTTGTTAAACTTGTATGGGACACCAAAGCATTTGCCTTAATGTTTAGATGAACATTAAAGGGAAGAAGGGAGAAAGAGGTAATTGTAAGTAAACAATTTCTGTTCTTAACAGTATTTTTATGAAACATTTCATGGCATAAACTGCAAGTTATATAGTAAAACATTTTCAGTTATTTTCGTGTGTTATAAGGATACTAAAGTTTGAAATAACGAGTTTTAAGTGCAAGCAAGTAAATAATAAAAAAACTGAATGTAATGAAAAATGTTCCTTTAGTAGTGCAATATGAGCAGCTTGTAGCTGAAGGAAATTATGCATTTGGTTCTTATGTTTCAATGGAGACAAGCTGATAAGATGGCAATACTTTTTAAGATTTGTATAATTATATGTGTACAGCCAATCCAGTAATTCTGACTAGATATGGAGTTCTGGAAATTCACAAAAATCGAACTACACCACCTATGAGACCAATAGTTTCAGGTAGTTAATAGATAACTATAGCTATATCAAAATATTTAAAAACCCAGCTATGTAGCCTTTTGAGCGTAGTAATTCTCAGTTCATGTTTGGCAGGTTGGTTGATTTTATTTCCAGCTTTCACTCAACAGAGCTATCTCAGGTAACCAGGCTGGACGACTAGACACTGGCCGACTTGTAGCTTATTGACCCAGGGCTGCTGGGCTTTATGGCCTTTTGAGTTACAGTAAAAGTTACATCAAGGATATGAATGATTTTCTTAGTGCCTTATATCATTGGTTGGTAGGTTCATAGGTAGGGACTAGGCTATCGTCCCTGGGCCTATACAAGCCCAGCCAAAAAGGTACCCTGGCTTTTGCCACCCAAGAAAATTATTTTCCTGTGCCACTGTTGAGCAGAGCCACAGAAGTGATCCCCAGGGTGAATTTCCTATTTCCCGTCCAATCATCAAGATTTTTCTTGAAGAGTACTAATGAGGAGCTTTGTTTGATATAGATAGGCAGTTTATTCTAGAGTATGGGAAGTCTCTGGGACAGGAATCTATCCCTCCGGCATGTTCTGTTTATTGTGGTGACAAGGTTTAGGTCCCTAGAGCGTGTAGCTCGGAGGGATTGGGATTTCTTTAAATGGAGCATGTCCAACAGCTCTGGGTTTGACATAGCTTTATATGTTAGGCAGAGATCACCTCTGAGTAGGCGATATGTGACGGAGTAAAGCTGGAGTTTTTTGAGACTGTCTGCGTAGGGCATCTGTTTGAGGCCAGTAATCCTCTTTGTGAGGTATTTCTGTGGCCCTTCCAGTTGTTGTAGATGTCTTGTGAGGTACATACCAAAAGGGGCGTTGTACTCTATAATGGGTCTAATGAGTGATGAGTAGAGGGGAACAATGACCTCTTTTTTTCTGGATGAGAAACCTTTTGTGGTGAGGTGTGCCACGTAGAAGGATTTCCTGACTACTGTGGCAATGTGATTATCAAAGGAGAGACTACTGTCCACCTGTGTCCCAAGGTCTCTTATCACACTTTCGGTGTTAAGTATACTACTGCTTATGTTGTAGTTCATCTTGTGACATAGGGATTTATACCTAGTTTAGTGAGTTTATCTATAATTCCAGAGTGGGGGATGGTGTCGAAAGCCTTGGCAAGATCTAGATAGGCTGTGTGAACCACTTTACCCAAGTCTATGGCTTTGGTGACTGCTTCAAAGAAGTCTATCAGATTTAGGAGACATGATCTGCCTTTTACAAACCCGAACTGGGTGGGGTCCAGAGTTTGGAGATTACCATTGTCTTTGTTTATAAGTTCCATGATGATAGATTCCATGGCCTTGCAGACCAGGCTCGTCAGGCTAATGGAGCAGTAGTTCCCGGGGTCCATGGTGGCTCCCCCTTGTGGAGTGGGATAACCGTCGCTGTGCACCATTCAGCAGGCACAAAGCCTGAGGTGAGGCTATGATTGAACATAGTACTTAGGTGGGGTGCCAGTTCGTTCTGTAGTTCATGTAGAACTCAGCCTGGGATGTTGTCTGGTCCCATGGATGCTGTGTTCTAGGCTTTGGAGAGTGTGGTTTTTACCTGTGCAGCTGTGATTACAAGAACTTTGCATTCTTCGGGTATAGAGATGAGCTCTTTAGGGGGTGAGAGGGGGGTAAAGTTAGCACTAAACCTATCTGCCAGGATGTTGGCAATATCAGTTGGGCCTTTATATTTAGTGCCATTGTGCTGTAACTCAGAGCAGATCTGAGTGTTGCCATTGAGATTCTTGACATAGCTATAGAATGCTTTGTGGTTGTCTTTAGAATCAGTGGCAATTTTGTTTTCGTAACTAGCTTTGGAGGATTTTATCAGGGATTGCAGCTTCTTACTGAGGCTGACCAGGGAGTTCCTCCACTCATGGGATTTTCCACTCTTTTGCAACAGTTTCTTCCTTCTGTTGTACAGATTGTTTATGGCAGGGGACCACCAGATTGGCTACCTTTTTTTGGTTCTGTTTGGAATAGCATAATCCATGCATTTGTGTAAGTGCTTATAAAGTGCAATTGTGTAGGATTCAGTAGTTGTAACTGTATTGTCCATCTGCATGGGTCTCATGAAGTTCACCACTTCTGTCTTAAGAAGCATGAAGTTGGCTTTGGAGAAAGTTTTTACTATGGTTTCCTTAATGGGGGGTGGGAGCAGGATGTGGATATTTAGGGTAATTAGCTTATGGTCGGATCGGACCAATGAAGGCGTTGACTTCAAGTGTGGAACACCGGTCACTCATGTTGGTAATGACTAGATCTGGGATTTTGTTGCCTCTGGTGGGAGTGTGGATAAGTTGATCCAGGGTATTGGAGTTTATGAATTCCAGAAAGCGGTGAGTGAAGGAGTTGGTACATGAGTAGTTTTCCCAGTTAATGGTGGGGTAGTTGAAATCGCCCATTATTAGGGTGTTTGGTTGAACCCTAATATTTTCCAGTACATCAAGAAAAGAGGAGTGAGAATCCTGGGGCATGGTGGTGGATCTGTAGCAAGCTACAATTTGGATTGCAGCTTTGCCCAGAGTTAGTTGCACTTGGATAACCTCGGCTGCATTATGCTGAGCAACTAGCCTGGAGATGTGGATATCCTTAATGAATATGGACACACCTCCGCCTTTGGTGTTCCGGTCCAGGTTACATGGCCGAAAGGTGTGGTATGAGTTATAGCCTGGTAGTGCAGAAGTGCTCTCTGGAGCCTTAAACCAGGTCTCAGTCACAGCACAGATATCGATGTTTTCCATTTTAAGGAGTGCCTCGAGTGAGTGCATTTTGAGATTTAGACTTCTAGCATTGAGTAGCATCACCCTCAGTTTTTGCTTGCCTGTTCCTGTTACAGTGGTGAATTTGTCATTTGAACCTTGCCTAAAAAAGGCATTATAGAGGCAGCAAGAACCTTAGCCAGTATCCGGAATCCCAGGGGTGACAGGTGCAGGCCACCTCTGGCAAAGAATCGTGGTCTGTCGACTATGTCATCCCAGGCAGACAGATACTGGATCCCTTTAGAATGACACCAGAAGTTTAGCCAATTGTTGAAGTCAATCATTTTGTCCTTGTACTGCAGCATTATTCTGTGTGATGGCAGAATGCTACTCAGGGCTAGGGTCATACCTGCCTGGGCTACATGTAGTTCAGGGAGGTACGTCTCAGGTCGTTCACACCAACATGGACAATGACAGTCATATTTGTACTTGTTGTGGAGTGACTTGAGTGCGTGGGTTATGTGGCAGATCCTGGCACCCGACAGGCAGCTGACAGTAACCTTCTCCTTGTTTAGCCTGGTGAGTGGGACATCAGTATGCCTGACTATAGAGTCACCTATGACTAGTGTGTTGGGTACGTTGTTTTGCCTTATCGGCTGAGGTTGAGTGGCACACTGAGTCTGCAGGCTATGTGTCATTTGGGTTGTGTTGGGGGTGGAGATTGCTTGCATTTCTGCTTTGGAGGTCTCTGTTGCTTGAGCAGATTATTATTGAGAGCCTCCGCGAATGTTTTTGTGTTTCTATGTGTGGATTTTGGTGATGTAGATTTAGTGAGACTATGTGATGAGTGTGGTGTGGTGCAAGTGTTTACCTTCTCCTCTTGACTGTCAAGGTCAGTCTTGGTTGGAGAGAGCTTTACCTCCAGTTTGGCTAGATAAGTGCATTTCTCACAGATTGTAGTGTTGGGTGGTAAGAGGAGAGGGTTGTCTGTGTACATGAGGCAATTTCTACATTGCCCCAAGATGCCCAGATTCATCAGATAGACAGGAGAGAAAACTGGGAGCTGACCCTTGGACATGCCTGAATAAAAAACTGTTTTCCTCTAGGTAATGAGGAAGGTTGAGTGCTGTAGTAATTAGTAGGTTATTTAGTGCTTACAACAAGTTCTGAACAAGTGCTGATCACGAATAAGCAAATACAAGTGCTCAAACTAAGAATCTGTATCTGGACTAAACTAGTTACAGGAAAGGGGGGAAACAAGTGTGGGCTTTTAAATCAGAAAGTTGAGAGAGATGGAAAAACTTCCCAAACGGCCAATAACTACAAGTTCTGGGCCACAACCACTCCTTATGTGGTAGATAGGTTACCTAGTGTTTACCACTCCCACTGATAAGCTAGAAGGCTTCCCTCCAACACAGAAAGCTTGAGGGGGGCTCAGAAGCTTACATACAGTCCTGGATACAGCAAATCTGAATCTGGACTACACTAGTTACAGGAAAGGTAGGAAACAGGCTTAGATTTGTTTTTTTATATATATATATATACAGAAAAGTAGCTAAAACAGCAGTAAAAACAATTCAAATGCAGTGCAAGCTAGCACACTTGAGTATGTAGCAATGTTAGAACAAACACTTTTAAAAAATGCAATTAAATTAAAAATGACTAAAAACAAGTGCAGAAGGAGTCTATTAGGTAGAATGAGGTAAAGAGATGGGGACTGGCGGGAGTGTCCCAGATCAAATCTACAGTGGGTCTAAGGATAACTCATATCATGATATTATTTTAGTAACTATGGATATCAAATCATTATTTATGGTTATTCCCAATGAATTTGATATACAATCTGTGAGGGAACACTTATGTTTGCACAGTAGTTTTTCAGCTATGAAAATTTAAATGTTATACTCTACGTTAGATGTTGTCTTAAGAAATAATATATTTTTATTTAACAATGAGTATTTTCATCAGCTACTAGGTGTAGCTATGGGCACACTAATCACTAATATGTATTCCAATTTAGTTCTCTTTAAATGGGAAGAAAATAATGTATTTAGTAATAACTCAATGGATTTCTATGTGAATGAACATTTGGTTTTCTACAAATGCTTTGTGGATGACATTTTTTTAATATGGACTGGTAATATTTAATCCCGTATGATCCTTGTTACTGATTTACAGAAAACAACTGATTTTCTTGTTTTTAATTTGAATTATTTAACTGAAAAAATCAATTTTTAGATATTACTGTAAACAGCGGTGGTGGCGCTGTGGTAGCGTTGTCACCTCATAGCAAGACGTTGTCCCGTTCGATTCTCAGCTAGAACATCTTCTGTGTGGAGGCATAAGTGAATGGGGCATGCCTTCGTTAAAGGTTGTGCATCAGGGCTGGTAACCCGGTACGTAAAAATCCACTACCAATCATTAGCGGACTGGCGTTCCACTGTGGCGACCCCTAACCGGGAAAAGCCAAAAGACACAAATAGAAAATTTGACAGAATGGTACATAAAAAGGGAGTTCAGACTACCAGATATGTACACTCTGACCGTATGCATCCAAGACACATATATAAAAGCATAGTTAAAAGCCAAATTTTAAGAGCAAGTAGACTTAACACACAGAAAGAGAATTTTATAAAAGAAATGGAGGACATGGCTGAAGATTTCTATACTAGAGACTATGAGGGTCTATATTATAATTTCAACTGTTTAATGGATCGAATGCATAAGCATCGAACTTTATGCATCGAATCATTAAACAGTCGAAACTGAATAAAAAAAATTTAGAACAAAAAAAACTAACGAGTGTACGTGGGGGGGAAAGCCCCCCTGCACCCCCCACTACTTAAATATACCAACTCTGAGATTGTGCTACAGCGCAGGAAAGGGAAATCTTCCCTTTCCGCACCATACTACGTTAAAGTACGACCTCAGATTTAGTATATTTAAGTAGCGGGGGGTGTGGGGGGTGCAGAGAGAGGGCTTGCCCCCCTGCTTAAACCCATTAGGGTATTTAAAATTTCAATTTTTTTTTTTATTTTCGAAGTTACAGAACTTGGGTTAATATGGTGTCGACCATATTGTATTCGATGTTCCGTAACTTCGAGATTATAATATAGACCCAACTATGATGCTGAATTAATAAAGGAAACCATGAAGTCTGTGACTTCTGAATGGGATGGATTAGGACAACCATATTTCTCTGAGATGAGTAATGAACACAGAAATACCAGGCAACCTAGGAATTATTCTGTAGGATACATCACTAAGTATAACAGGTATACAACTTGATTAAGAAAATAATACAGAAATATTGAGTAATATTAAAATCTAATCCAGATGTTAAGAATGTGGTGGGTGAGGAACCATGTTTTATTTTTAAAAAGGAGAAGAATCTTAAACAACATCTATGCTACAAGGATTTAGCTTCAGGCCAGCCTCATGAGATTGCTATTAGTAGAAAAGACAGTTTGTCATCATAACTGTGTATATTGTAGTCAGATAAATGTAAATAATTATTATAAACATCCCATTACCAAACAAGATTTTATATTTAATATTTTTGCAACATGCTATACAGAGAATGTAATATATTTTTCTGATTATATGAAATGTGACTGTTTTTATAAAGGAAAGACAAATCAAAAACTAAAAGAGAGAAGAGGTTTTCACTTATCTGATATTTGGAGAGGTGTGGATACTAATGCACTAAGTAAACATATGTTAACGGGCATTGAATATAAATTTAAATTTAGAGTTCTTCTAAAGGTACATACAAATAAATGTGGTGATTTAGTAAACTTTTATTTATTTAATTATTTAACATTTATTTACTGGGAAAGTCCAACTGGGACAGAGCACATTTTCAGTGGAGGTCTGGGGAGAAACTCTCCAGAAGCTTGTATTTAGAATGTGGGAGGAAACTGGAGCACCCAGAGAAAACCAATGGGAATGCAGGGAGGACATGCAGACTCCGCAAAGAAAGCACCCAGTTGAGAACTGAACTGAAGAAGCTCTTGCTTTGAGGTGCCAATGCTAACCTCTGCACCACTGCAATGCCTTACAGTACTAGCTGAATATAAATGGATTAATTATTTCAGAGCTGACATACCACCAGAACTAAATATCATGAATAGTATCAAACCAGTTTTAAAATCAAAGCAAGATGATTTATAAGTAAGTTAGGTTGGCTGTAGTATTGTTATTGTATAGTTCACCCAGGCTATGCTTATTTATATACATAATTATTTGTTTATTTATTTATTCATGCTTAGTTATTTATTTATTTATGTATAGTCTATACATACACATGTATATGTTTTAATTTTAGGACACATTTTATGCAGATTGAGGGCTTTAATATATACATATTTTTAATATATTTAAATGTAGTATATGCCTTTTAATTAGTAATCATCTGATGTGGAAATTAATTTTGATAGGCTGGCATATTAGATAAATTTATCCTTAGGAAGTATTACTATGTATCAAGCATTGAGAAAGAGTTTTTTAAAATGTGAAAGTTTTGCTCAATTTTTTGTTTGCTAATAAAGCTAATTTTAAGATGGTTGGATTCCTAGCTTTGTCTTTTGGATTTACTTTTTTAAGGCTAAAGGTTAATGTTTTCTGAAAGCATTCAAGTTGTTTTCTACATCTGGGACAGAAATAAAGCTAAAACAAACACAGACAGAACTTAGTTTCAGTAGAAGCACCTGCTGTACCATACATCTTAGAATGGCGTTTCTATCACGTTATCGAAAGATAAAAATAGCGAACACTATTTCATTTGCCCCAAAACATCTAAACATGAAAATATCGAACATTCAGAACAGTGAATTTTTTCCCATGGAAAAAATTTGCTGCTCAGAAACACATACACACAACACAAGCACATCAAACAAACAGCAACCACACACATACACTTAAATTCCTACATCTAATGCTACACTAAACTAAACATACACTATCTACCCACTTACCTTAACCCAAACCGTAACCCTAAGGTCCGTCACTATCACACACTCACCTAACCCGCGCCCTAACCCTAAAGTCTGTCACTATCGCACACATGCCTAACCCGCGCCCTAACCCTAACTCACTTAACGTGCCCCTAACGTACAAACAATTGCGCACTTACCTGAACCCAACCCGTAACTTTCCACCACAGCGCTAAGAATAGCAAAGCCACAGAAATAGCTAATCGAATTATTTCCCGAGGAAAGAATTCGCTGTTCTGCAGCTTTGCTATTCTTAGCGTTTGCTGAATAGTGTTCGATATCAGAACATTCAAAGTTTTAATACTTCAATGTTCTGATATAGACCCTTAGAATGCATAACCTTAATTATAGGTGAATTAAAGCAGCTGCAAGTCTGGGACAATTGTTCCTACTAGGAGGGCTAAATTTCATTATTTGAAGATGTACATATGTTTGTGTGTTTGTATTAAGTTAATAGGTTATGAAGCTATTCAAGGGGTGTGTTTGTTTCGTTGTTTGAGGGTTTGCATTAAAACCAAACGTATTGCAAGATGTGACATAGATTTAAATGGACATGACAAGAAACAACTATATAAAAGATCAACCTGTCAAACATTAGTGAATGCATGTAACACAAATGAAAATAGACATTAAAAAAAACTGTTATATATAACAGGTGGGAACAATAACTTCTTATAATGAGAAGACTTTCCATATTATCTTGGAATGTGAATGGTCTCACAGGTATATGCAAAGAAGAAAGATTGGTGAACTGTATTAAGAAATGCAGAGTGAAAATAACCATGCTACAGGAGACACATTAGGAAAGAACTGAGCATATGAATTTGATAAAGAAAGGATTTCAGGATGGTTACTCAGTGGAATATATGGGACAAACAAAAGGGGGGCATACTTATATTAATTGCTAGAGTAGCTCCAATAACAATAAAAGAGGAAAAATAATAATAATGGTAGATTCTGTGGTAGTAAGGTGCTACTGGTAATGGAGGAGGATTATACTAACATGTATTTTTATTCCACCTAAAACTGCTACAGTGGAGCCTAAGAAAATTCTGAGAGAAATAATCAGCTTTCGGCAGGGAATATTACTTATAGGAGTGGACTAGAATTTGATTTGCAACAGTGAGGATGTATCGGTGGGGGGGGCTCTAGAAGGGAAAATATAACAAAAGAAGGCATTTTTTTAAGACATTTATGAAAATATTTGGTATGGAAGATGTGAGTTCAGTAGTAGGAAGAAAAAATAAAATGTACATATTATTCCCCAAGGAAAAACAACTGGGTTAAATTAGACAGAAATTATAATTTACAGGAACATGTGCATTTAATAGAAAGTTTTGATACACATCCAGTAACTATTTTGGATCATGTGCCAATAATGAAGAAAAAAATGTGGGGTAATGAAGTAAAAATGAGATACTGGTACTGCTCCACCTATCTCTTAAAAAGAGGAACTTAAAGAATAGGTAGTGAAAATTATTCAGGAGTTATTAGGGAGGATAGTAATTAGAAGACACAGCTAGAGAGTGAGATAAAATAAAAGTGGAGTTTAAAAAATAGTGTAGAAATAAACAAAAAAGATATATGGTTAATAAGTAACAACACTTATTTAGAGGGACTGACAAATGTTAACCTATTGCAGAATAAGAAGAGTCTCACAGAACAAGAAGAGGCACAACTGCAGAGTGCTAAAGAGAAACTAAGGGACTACATGGATAATCTTTAGAATTGCTGTTAAGCAACTGCTATTTGATAATAACTCCAGAACAAAAAAAAAACACTTTTAGCACAATGGCTCAGACAACAGGAAGTAGAAAGGGTTATTGCCAAGCTTAGGGAACCCATAACATGGAAAAAAAAACAGAGGTCATGTAGAGGTACTAGAAATATTTCAGAAATGTTATGCAAATCTGTATAAAACAGAGAAATGTGGAAATCAAGAAAAAGCACAAGTGGAAGTATTTTTGGAAGAATTAAATATGCCAAGGTTAGAGGTAGATGATGTTCAATTATTAACAGTTAGGATAGAAGGAGATGAGATAAAATAGTGATGAATAATCAGCTCATAGGAAAGTCTCCACAGGTAGATGGTACTCCTGTGGAAGTTTGGAAACTAGGAGGAAAGAAAGTGATAAAAACTTGTTTAACAGTATTTTAAAAGGAGGGGAAGCACCAACATCCTGGTAGAAGGCTGTGGTGGCTGTAATACCTAAAGATGATAAAGACCCAGCAGATTCAGCTTCATATAGGCTCATTTCAATTCTAAACCACAATTATAAAGTTTTGACATTTGTAATGGCTAAAAGAATGGCAAAGGTGTTGCCAAAATTATAGATATGGATCACTGTGTTTTTGTGGAAGGAAGGCAAACATTTAACAACATTAATAAAGCAATGATGATCCAGAGGGAAGCAAAACATAAGAAAATGCCATTATTTTTGGTGGGTCCTGATGTAGAGAAGGCATTCAACAGAGTAAGCTGGGATTTTATGAGTAGGGCAATGGAATAATCTGCATTCCCAGACACAATAACAACATTAATTAGGAGGATATATGAGGGATCAGAGATAAAAATTAAGTGGGGGAGGTCCTCTTTGATAATTTCTGTCTGAACAGAGGAACCAGGCAGGGGTGTCATCTTTCCCCTTTGTTATTTGTGTTATATTTAGAACCACTGGCAAAGAAAATAAGAGGCTCGGAAAATCAAGGATATAATTGGTATGGTAATCAAGAAAAGTTGGCTTTATTTGCAAATTATATTATTTTGTACCTGTTAAAACCAGAAAAGGAAATTGCAATGTTGTGGAACATTCTGAAACAGTTTCAAGTCTTTTCATGATATAAAATTAATAAGGATAAAAGAAAGGCCATAGCTGAAAACTATGCACCCACACCTGAACTTGTTCAGCAAAACTTATAATTATAGGGACATGATTAAAAGAAGTACTTAGGAGTATGGGTTAAAAAAAGATTATATTATGGCAGCTAAGGATATGTGGGAAGAGACTAAACAAAAGATAATACAAAATTGAGGAACTGGACATACCTGTTTATGGATATCAATAACAAAATATAATGAAAATGTTTTTAGTCTCTTTAGTTTTATACACAGGTCAGGCATATTTTATCAACTAGAGGAGAAGTTGTGAACAGCAATTAATAAAGAGCTGAATGATTTAATCTAGAACAGGAAGAGAATAAGAGTCAAGCAGGATAAGTTGATACTTCCAATAGAACAAGTTGGACTGAGATTACCTAAGAGATTAAGGAAGTGGTGGGGGGGGGGGGTTACCAGAGAAAACTGGCAAAGGAACCAAGTTAAGTGAAGCAAATAATTAGAGAGGGAATGGTAATAGAATGGGAAGAGGCCAAGAATACATTTGGACTGCAGGCTACAGACTGCCTTCCCTATCAAGGATTAATATCATTGTATAGGCAAAGAGAAAGGGATAGGAGAATCTTCAGTAAAAGACCAGCACTGATAGAGCTTTTAGTTGAATCAAGAACAGAAGCTGTTGTTAAAAAGGGATAATTTGTATGTCATATAAAATATTGCATGATAACTATAGGAATCAATCAGAGGAGGTTAGAAAAGACTGGGAAGAGAGACTGGATAAGCAGTTCACAGAAAAACAATGGCAGGATATATGTATGGCTCCCAAATATGCAACAAAGTATAGAAGATTTAGACTGTTTGCTTGAAAGTGTTTGCATAGGTACTTTTACACCCATGCAGACTCCAAAGAATTTTTCTTTGGGTAGATTGCAAATGTTGGAGGTATGGTGAGGAAGAAGGACTTCTTGTGGAGTGTAATGAGTTGGCAGGCTTTACAATTCCCTGCAGACTGCTATGTCAGAAATACTGGTTGAGCAAATTGGTGTAACTAAGAAAATGTTTTTTTGAGCTGGGTTAAAAGATCTGAACTGCCTAGACATAGTAAGGCCTTGCTGAGTTTAATTATAGTGGCTGCCAAGAAAGCAATCAGAAGAAAATTGAAATAATTGTCTAAAGACTCTAAACCAACCATATTTAAACTAGCCAGTATAACAACAGAGATAAAAGAACTGGAATTCAGATATTTAGAAAAGGGTAAGAGAAACTGACATAGAAAAAATGGCAATTGAGAGAATAATATATGCAGAATAATGTTTTGAAAGGGAAATGAGGTTTAAGGGAGGGCAGGAATTGAGTGAGTTATGTAAAACTGGATTGACAATGACTTTATTACAGAATATTATATGTGACGAGAATATGTCACTATGCTTTATTTTCATTTATATAAATGTATGATTGCCTATGTCATAAGTGATAATTCAGTAAAGATGATTATTTTTTTTTACAAGGACAGTACAAAAACACAATGGTAATACTACCTGTTCTTGAATTTGGGTCATGATTTTTTTTTTAAACTGTGGCACAAATACATTCATACAATATACTTCCACACTCCTGTTGCACTGTTAGCCCTTGATTTGTTATATTGCAGCACACTACCACTTCATCAAAACTATAATCCTTGAGCATGACAGATCACTCATTCTGTGTGTAAGACTAACACTACCTGACTACTTTCTATAAACCTGTTGCAGTTACAGAAAATACCACTTACAAGTGGATCACTACACAAAAAATATGGTCAGATATTAGAGTTACCATCTTTTTAGATGCCCTAAGTATGACGTGAAATTTTACTATTTTCCTGCAACAGTTTTATAGAAAGTAGCCATAGTCTTACACACAAAGCTACTAGTTTGTTATGCTCAAAGATCGTTGCTTTGATGAAAAGGTAGTATGCTGCAAATGCTGCTCAGCTTCAAAAAGCTGAAAATCAAATTCTCAGATTCATTCACCTTTCCAGAAACTCTGAACACCATTGCCATACACGTAGCAAATGTAAATGACTACCAATGAGTTATAATGCCTCACTTCTCCTTAATACGTACACCTATAAACTTCTTAATCAAGGAAACTGTCCTCTCTCCTGCTCAAAAAATAATGTATCAGAAACTCCAGCTATCCCCTTCGGAATTCTAACTTACTCCTCTTTCTTTCTAGGCCTTCATTTTCCCTTGTTACTTGTGAAAGGTCCTTCTGTAAACTTGATCTATCTTGTTGGAACTCTCTACCAGAACCTATCAAGTAAGCAGAACATATTACTTTATTAAGAAGTTTCTGCATTCTTTCTTGTTAAAAAAAAAACAAATGTGCTTCAGAGATACTGGCTAGAGCACTTCTTTGCCCACCCCGCACCTCTAAACTAGGAGTACTACACTAACCATCGTCTGTAGTCCCCCCTTACTATTTTAACCTTGGAAATATCTCTTCCCTAGCTCCACACTATGAACATAATGTACTAGGGAAAAGGCATCATGTTAAAGCCGTAATGTTACTGTAACTCCTCTTTGCAGTATTACATTTATATCTATCTTGCAGTTATTCTTTGCATTTTATCTTTCTCTCATTCTTTGCACTATACTTAGATATTCTGATTATTTAAACTTGTATATTGCACTGCGGTATATAATAGCATAACACTTTGCTCCTACTGATCCTTTTTAAACACCCTTCATACATGTCAAAATTGCATTCAAATGAATTTTATTTCTCATACTAACATATCTTACATATTTTAACCTTTTACTAACAGGCAGTCTTCAGAGTCTTTTCCTACATTTAGCATGTGGCTCAATCTTTCTCTAGACCCATTATGGTTTAATGTAATTCTTTTCTTTTACACTTACTCATTATACTTCATACCATTTGTATTTTTTAATCTGCTTTCATATTAATGTATTTGCAATTTGCCTGCATCTTATGGTAACGTGTTTTATCTGTATTTGTTTGCCCTGCTTGCATATTTTTGTAATGAGCTTGCATCTTAGTGTAATCTGATTATTTGTAGCTATTTGGACTATTGTATTTGATTTACGTTGCTGCTGCCTGCATAGCAGGGTCAGGGTTGAAAAGGGACCATGGACCAGTTCACTTAATCAATTAATAAACAGAATTAATAAATTTCAAATAAATAAAAATAAAATAAATTTGAGACTCTGCAGGACAAATACCATCATCAAATGATAAATAATTGTTTTCATATTATTTCCTCCAAAAAAAACTCTGTGATATGCAATGTTGTTTGTTACTACTTCATTTTATATTGAAATGACCTGAATGTAGTATCACACCTTTATGTGACATAAAGTATTTTTCTTGTGTAATATCAGGACATTTGCCATTTTTCATGCCCCCCCCCACAGAAGTGGGCTGCCCAAATCATGACTGGTCTGCAGAAAGAGAGACAGGTGGTAACCTATCAACTAGGTGCACTGATAATGTTTCTCTTCCTCTCTGCAATAAAGGCAGTGAAAAAGTTTCACAAGACTCTGTATGTTTTATAGCAGTTGCTGACCATCAAGACTTGTTGACTATGTAATACTATGGGCAGCACCTAACATGAAAAATTACAGATTTTCCTGTGTCAGTGGTATGTCAGGCTTGTCAAGACAAATTTGTCTGCAAAAGTATGTGAGAAGTTAAGCTTAAAAAAGAGGATGGGTTTCTTTGATCCAAAGCAAGGAAATTGTTTTATAAAGTATGTGCAAGTTTCTGGAACTTAAGTATGACTGGATCCATATAGTAAGAAAAACGAAATCTAAGGGTTGAGTTAAATGGAAAGAGAAGGTGGACTTTTCCTTTAATGGGCAACTAGCTAGCACAGCTTTGGTATAAAATATGTGCACTCCATTCTTGAGATGGGAAAATAAATGTTGTTGCCTTCATCTATACTCATTGAAGCTTGTCCAAGTTATTGGTAGAATTGAGTGTGATATGAAGTCTATATTCTAGCTGTGTGAAGAAGACCCTATGTCAGGTTGCCTCTGTGACCTTGGGACCTGTTTGTTAGCTGGCATGAAATAATATGCTGATGAAATCCAGTTTACTGTCAGCCTAGGTAGTATTGGAATGACAGCAGGAGATTAATCTAAATGTCCATGTAGTTAAACATTATAGTTGTGGTTTTGCTCCTTGAGTGACAGACTTACTGTCCATGCGTGATGAGCAATGAGCAAACCTCACCTAGTCTTTTATGACCACATTCTTTAAACAAGAACAACTGGGAATGAAATGGAGAAAAGCAAGAGTTTCAGCATAAGTATACCATTTTCAGACTGCTAATCACAAATCAGATCATCTCGCAAAGACTTTGGACACTCATGTGATGAGAGTCAGAGGAGCTGGGATGGTGTGAAGAGTAAGGTAACTGAGAAATAGATTAAAAATTAAGGTCATGATTATAACATTTTGCATTTTTACTGGTGAAATCCAAAGTCCTAGAATTGATAAATGAGAGAAACTAGTAGAGACTCAAAGACCAAACCTTGAGAGGCCCTGAGGTAGATAGGGCCAAGAGAAGACAGGGAATTAATTATAGCTGTGCCTCTTCTGAAAGCAAACTAACAGTTTAAGAAGTATATCTACCACTGAGGACAAAACTGTATTTACTGCCAATGGGCATTTGCATTATCTTCACCAATGTGCTCTTCATTGGCCAAAGATCCACCTTCCTGACTGTCCCCACCCTATGCAAACCCATCTTTCTAAACTTTTCTCCTCTTACCCACTCATTTACTAACATTAATCTCTTCTCCATGGCCTTTAATAACTCATCAACAATGATTTTATTAAGACTCATTTCTATTACTCATTCTGTTATATGCTTATCACAGAAACAGACTACTGGAAAACTGTTCCTTCTGTATAGATTCTCTTCCTCCTGATATTAGTAACTGTCAAAACATTAATACAGTCAGAATAACAGTCCAAAACAAAAATTATTTGAATCCTCTCAATGCAAATATTTAGAGGCTCCATTTGATTGCTCATTTCCTTATTGCTCATTTTATAGTTGCTCAAGCTTGGTTTCTTGGTACATTTCCTCACTATACATTGTAGTCACATGTGTGGGACACCATACCGACTCCAAGACTGCAGCGTCTCAATGAAAGCATGAGACCTTTTTACATTTTAAATTATCACTGTTTTATTGAGTTGGAGAGATTATAAAATAATAATAAAGTTAGTGATGGGTGCAAGGGAACTTTCTCCCCTGTAAAAAATGCTCACTTTAGTTTTTGTACATTGTTACTTACAGGTGAGAACATGTGTGTTTAGAAAGTTTTTGTATTTAAGCAGTTTTGTGCACTTGGTGCTAAGCACTTGTGTGTATAGATATTGGATTTTGCAGTATCATAGTGGAAACAATATTCTGAAAGCCCCCTTTAATACTTTTGTTTTCCTTCCTCTTCCTCCTAACCTAGTTCTATTCCCCCCTAATTATCCTTATCATACATTCCTTAAATTATTTCACTGTCTCTTCTTACTCCTCTCTCACTTCCATTAAGTATTCTCAAGTAATTATAATTCATGTCATCTCAGAGGTAAGTGTAAATATCTATTCTCTGTAAATTTGTTAAACTGATTGCCTGGTAAGTTTCTTAGTGATCATAATTCTGCTATTTCCGTTTCTTTGGCTGAGGTCATGGCTGAAAGGTTAGACCAGCCCATTTGGTCTGTTAATAAACATTAAATAAATACATGCAAATAAAGTAATGTGGCTGGCAATCTGATCAGTAATTACTTTTAATTCTGATCTTTGTGTCATACTTTGCGAATGGAATTCTTGCTCCCTTAACCCCTTTGTCTTCATACCACTGAACATAAATGTAGATTAAAGGGTGGCATAAGCCACCCTTATGAATTTTTCTTCTGACATACATATACTAATAGAAAAGAAAACAAACCATATTACATTTTTTTTCATTTACATACACTATATATTATGTTTTCTTTCTTTCTAACAACTAACATTTAGTTCAACATTATATAAATTTCTCATTTCTTGCCTTCCCTTAAACCTCAGTCCTCCTCCTGAACATTATTCTCCATATATTATTCTCAAAAGTTCCATTCATTTATATGTAATTTGCTCCTTCCCTTTTTAAAGATCCTTCTACCAGTTATTTTATCACTTTTATAATATTCAATACTTCAAATACAGTTGGTTCAGATTTTTATTTCCATTTTCTAGTAATTATTTTTTTGGCAGCCAACAGAATTAAACTTAATAAGGCCTTACTATGTACAGGCAATTGGGATCCTGTCTCCCAGCTCAAAAGAATAATTCCTTAGTTACAGCCATTTGTCCCAGCAATATTTCTAAGTACTCTGAAGGGAATTTTTAAAATCTGCCAACTCATTATAATTCTAAGAAACATGTTCCCAGTTACCTAATTTTCCCCTATCATTTGCCATCCACCTGAGGAAAAATTCTATGAAGTCTGCTTGGAGTATTACCTATACAAACACCTATGAACAAAAATCCTAAATCTTCAGAACATTGCTGCATACTTGGGAACCATACTATATCCTCCCATTGTTTCTCTGTAAATTGCTTTTCCAGTCTCACATCCCAATCTTTTCTAACCTCCACTGACCAGGGGTGGATGCTATTGGTCTGCAGGACTGCAGCCCCCCGCCCCGCCCAGCTGTACAAAAGAAAAGAAATGAATAAAAAGCAAAAGACAAACTAAATAAAAACAAACATGAGTCCCCGAAACTTGTGCATGCACACTCGTGGCATTTCTGGAGTCTGGAACTCACGCATGCGCACTCATGGCATTTCCCTAAGTCTGGACTGCTATTGAACCAGTCCGGAGCATGCACGCAGATCCAGACTGCTGGTAAGACAGTCCAGACTCGGAAGACAACCTGCAACAGTAAAGATCCCAGAAGTCTATGCAATTACAACTGCAAAGGGGATCGGACTGCAATGTCTGCAGGCTGGACCCTGCTCTCACGGGAAGGACAGGACTTTGGCTGTCTCACGGGGCTTTTGTGTTTGAAACTGGAGATTTTTGCTGGCTGGCATTAACAAAGGTGCTTTGGACTGAAACTCTGCAGATACTACTTGTTTATACTAGCGGAAGTGTGTGTGTGTGTGTGTGTGTGTGTGTGTGTGTGTGTGTGTGTGTGTGTGTGTGTGTGTGTGTGCAAAGAAGTCAGTAAATATACCTGGTGGCTAGACTCAAACCCTGTATCTTGGGAGTAGGTAACAAGAGCTTGAATCCCCTACCCACCACCACTTGTGAAATTTTTGTCTCATTTTTGTTCTGTTCCTCATAAAAATCTGTGTTTTTTTCTGGATTTTGAGTGTTTTTTCTGGATTTTGAATTCACTAAATAATGACAGGCATTTGAATTTCAGACTTCATATTCTTCAGAAAGTACATGGTAACAAAAAGCCTTTTATTCTAGCAATTTTCTGTTTATAAGATCAATATTTGAAATATGTCCCTATTTTGAGGGCTGTATTCCCACATTATTGGCTTTCTCCAGGTTTTTTGTGCTAACAGGTTAAGAGCTATGGTGAGAACTGAATTTACTGAATATGTTTGGGGGGCTGTATTCCCCCATTATTGGCTTTGTCTAGGTGTTTTGTGCTAAGAAGTTGAGAGCTATGGTGAGAACTGAATTCATTAAATGATAGTCATTTAATTTTCAGTCTACCTGTCTTTCAAGAAACAGCTGATTTGGCATAGTGGTATGTTGTCCTGATTGTAGTGCACAGGGTCCTGGGTTCAAGACTTGGCAGTGAAATGCATGGTGGTAACAGCATTTTATTCTAGCAACTTTTCAAGATTATGCAAGCAATGTTTAAAATGTGTCCCTAATTTTTGGGCTTTTGCCCCCCCCCCCAATAAATTTTGGCTTTTTCCAGATTTCTTGTGCTTCAAAGTTGAGAGATACAGTTGAGTGTCAAGTGCATTTTACAAGGAGCTGAGAGCTGGAAGAGAAGTTTAGTGCTGCTTATGCTGTGACTGCTTGTGTTGTTAATAGCACAACAGATAGTGTACTTGCTTTTGATGAGAAGATTGCAGATTCTACTCCCACAGTATATAGATGCATTACAGATACTGTACTGTGTTGTACTTTTAAAGGGGGTGGATGCTGCAGTCCTGAGAATGTCCTCTTTGGCGGAGATACCTAGTAATGACAAACCTGTTTTTAGTTTGCCATCCATTCCCCATTGCAATATTACTAGCTTATCATTTTTTTAATGTAGCATAGGCAATTTATTCCTCAAGAGAAACAGGCACTTTATTTGTAGATGAAACAATGAAATATAAAGTTGTGTGCTAGCAGCAACCTCTTCATTAGTTACAGATCTCTTTAATGTAGAATTATTTAGATGACTTTTACTTCTGTAGAGATTGTGCATATTTACTGATACTGGTGGACTGTAGAAGTTTGAGTAGACTTTTATGATGGAAATGTTCTGAATTGGGCAGTTTTGTCGTTATTGGTGCATGCATTTTATTTCATTGTTTACTGGAAAATGTTCAAAACAATACATTTAAAATGCCCTCTAACAACTGTACTGTATTATACAAGGCATATAATTTAATACAATCAGGAAGGTGTATCAAAGAACACATGTATGTTTCCTGTGCAAGGGGCCTATGATTTGAAAACAGCCAAGTTAATCTTTATCTGCCACTGACCAGATGTATTTTCTTTGAATGTGGGTTTTGATGCTGTTTCAATGAATGTGAGTTTCAAGGGCAGAGAAGTTTTAATGCTAAGTCTATTTTCATTGTGAAACTGCATTGCTTTGTTTAGCAGATGTCTATTGGTGCTTGTGCTGTAAAATGGAACTTGTAAATGAAATCCAAATCATAGTAGAAGTAAAGCAGTATGTACATTACAGTGTCTATGGTAAATGGGACAAAATAGCCAAGTAATGGGGCATTTGAATAGCTTCAGGGGGGAAGCCTCATTCGACCATGATTTTGTGAGGGGGGAAGGGCAGCAAACTCAGCCTCGGCTGAACTATACCTCTTAACAGTCCAGACTTTTGCAGAATGAATAGATTTTTGCTTCTTATTTATGGTTTGTTCCTCATAACATTTGTGGCTTTCTGGCAAATCATTTAGGAATGAAGTCACTAAATAATGACAGACACTGAGTTTCAAACTTCATACCCTTCCAAAAAATGCATGCTAAAGCAAGACCTGTTATTCTGTCAACTAAGTTTATACAAGAGCAATTTTAGTACTGCTTGTATGTTCCCCCAATATATTTGCACTTGTCCAGATTTCCTGCATTAAGAGGTTGAGAGGTATGAGAAAATAAATCGTTTTATAGAATTAGGTATATCCAAACCTCTTAACTGTCCCTAATTTTGGCTCAAAATGTTGCTCTCCCCCTAATAATCCCTCCGCAAAATGACAAATTTGGAAGAAAACGTTGAGGGTTTACAATTAATAAATAATTGTAATGATCAGAGTTATAGATTACTTTTAATTTCAGAAATCCATGTAGATTCTCTTCTTTTGTCAGCTGCTCAAGTTAACAGTACTAATATTAACAAGTGTCCCTTCCCTGATAGGTTCCCATCTGCATTGTGTGGCTATTTTATATTTTTGCATCACATTTTTGGTCCGTTTTTCATAAAATTGTGGTTTTGTGGCAAATCACTAAAGATTGAAGTTAGAAAATAATGACAGACATTTGAGTTTCAGATTTCATATCCTTCAGAAAATGTATACTAATGCAAGACCTACTATTATATTATCTTTCTAAGTTTATAAGAGCAATATTTAAAATGTGTCCTTATTTCTGAGCCTTTGTCCCACTTCTATTTATGGCTTTGTCCAGATTTCTTGCCCTGATGAGGTTGAGAGGTATGAAAAATGTGTCAGGGCCATCACCATCAGCCAGAGACATTTCAAATTGTGACATACTTGTTGCACCCCACTCACCCATGTAGTGACTCTGGATGTGTCCAAGCATGGCAAGGAGCAGTTATGCAGTGTAAGTGTACAGAGTATCCTTCCATCCAAGGTAGACACAAGTACTACAGTGGCTTTTCATCTGTCCTTGATTTTGCAGAATGTTCTGGTTTTCTGTCATATTTTTATACTGTTGATTTATGCTTCTTCTTATTCAGAAAATGCATGTTGTTGCAGAGCCTATTGCTCTGTGTTTAAGTAGCAATACTTTAATGACCATCAGGTAAGCTTGTCTGAGACTGTAAGATGCAAGTAAGCTTTACTAAGCATACTGTTAAAGAATTACCAACACTGAAAGCCTTTTTGTTGTTGCCACGCAGGGAATATTTACATAACTAGATTGTGTATAAGCCTTAGGTATTGAAATGCATATGACAGTATTTGTAATAAAGGGCAGGATTACAGTATTTTCAGAATCTCATTACATTTGTTGGAGACTTGCAGTCATCTTTGCAGGCTTTACCCATAAACTAAACAGAATGCCAGTCTATCATGTGTGGTCCATAATGTGCAGTAATCCTTTAAGCAACTTATCTTGAGCTTGTTTCTTGTTTGCTGTTCATTTTTTACTTTGATCATGTTTTCCCCATGAAACAAGTAGACAGTTGTTGTCAGGCAGCAGGTCCTTTTTAGATAAGAAACATTTTTACAAGTGGGGGTATCACAGAAATTTCTACTTTCATCATGTTACTTGGTACTTTTATAAAGGTGAATATAAATTATAATTAGAACTGCTGTGCAAGGAGAAGTGATTTGAGTTGAGTGCTGCTTGTTTTTTTATACTTGATTTTGACTGGCATTCCAGTAATGTATTTAAAAAGTAATTTATTTTTTCATGCCTCACAACCTTTTTGTTTCAGTCTAGATATTAATTAAGCTGTCATGTAGCCAATGCATTGACATTTTTTCTTCTACACTTCATTTTGTCTTGACTGGACTCTCATAATGACAGTTTGGCACCCAGGGCTGCGTATTTAATTAAAGTCCCAGTTTTTGCGGTTTTTAGCATAGCCCCACCCCTTTCTTGTTGACCACACCCCTTTCCGCTGGCCCCAACAATTCACCTGTCTCCTGCAGCCCCCCTTTGATTTGAAGCCACCAGCTGCCACTGCCTGATTCATATTGTTCTCATATTTTCTATGACCTACTAATTATCCCTTTTTTCAAAGAAGATTATTTTCTAGATTTGACTAAAAACTCTACCAGAGCAGATCTTTCACTTGGAGTATTGGCAAAGAGATAAAGGAGTCCTATCAGTCCCTGGTAGGAAAGGCACACCTACCTGCCTGTCTCCAAGCCTGACTACTTGCAACTGCATGCGCACAAGGAACTACATTATCAAAATCATTCCCTATTAAAACATATGCAGGGATATCCTCAAATGCACCTACCTGCTTGTCCCCTTTTCCACCCTCCCAGTCAAGGTGAACCCCAGCCAAAGGTATTTGGAATGGGGTCTCTCCTAGAGCTCTAAATGGTATGGACTGCCCATGCATGTACTGCTCTTCCTTAACCACTGCAGGCTTCACAATGGTTATGTAAGAAGCTGTGTCTCTCTCTTAGCAATGTCCTGTCTTCCATCCACTACAACAGGATACACACTCCGGTGATAGTTTGGTACCTCTGTTGTCTCCAGACAACTTACTACTAGCATGCTGTTGTTTCCACTTGCTGGGTCCCTCACCTTTTGTTCCCCACCTTGCTTCAGTGGACATTTGTAAGCTACATGGCCCTTTTGGTTACATTTCAAACATCTAACCCCAATCCTGGCCATGTACCTGAACTAGTGGCTTCCCTTGTTACTGATAGACTCTGTTGGGGTGATTTAGGCTGCCCACCATGGGTTCCCTTATATCCATGCGCAGCACTGGGTACCCTTCCTTGTGCAGTGATGCCCTGTTTGCTAAGCAAAGATCCCCTTTTCTCCCCAGCACTTCTGCTGAGTTACATTCTCGGTCTGCCAACCAGATTCTCATGTCCTCAGGCAAAGTGCTAAGGGCTTGTTCCCTCACCAAAAGGTCTGTCAGCATTTCAAAAGTGGTGACCTGACACCCACTCACCCACCTATGAAAGTGCTTAACTCAGCAATATAATCACAAACACTTTCATCTGCGTTGCGTCTATGCTCATGAAACTTTTTTTCTACAAGCTTTAGGTGTTAACTTAAAACAGTCCAGCAAACATTGTTTTACTTTTTCATAATTTAAACAGTCAGTATTAGGCAATTTAGAAACAGCTGTTACAGCTTTACCATGGAGTAACGGGGTCAGGAACCATACCCAGAGCTCTTGGTCAACATCAGTTTGTTTACATGCCCTTTCAAATACATGAATAAAGCTATCTAAATCAATAAATAAATAAATCCAAACCAGACCAGATGTTGAAAATGTTGAAACACAGGTGCCCAGTAGGAAGGTAGCTGGAATAAAGAAGCTGAACCATGACAAAGTAAAATCTTCTTTTTTAATACAAAATGGTGAGCGCTTTCGCAATGGTAACCATTGCTTTATCAGACAGTTCATTCAAATGGCAACAGCACTTAAATACTTTAATTCATTACAAGAACAACCAATCCTACTACTCAAAGTTAATTCAGCACTCAGCAATCAATAAATTACTATGGTTACGTTTTGCCCTTGGTTAATTGCTAAAGTCAGAAAAATTCTGTTTAAAATCACATACACAAAATGTAAAGACAAGGACACTGGATAAATATAAATAAAATACATAAAAAGTCAATGAATAAATATGCTCATGTTCCCCATTTAGTAACTACTTATGTGCATAGATAAACATAAAAAATATATAAAAGTATAAGCAGTACACACTCAACAGCTTAATGAATACATATATTCTGCCTAATAAATGCACATATTGTCCACCTAGTAAATACATATACTTAATACATACATCTCAACAAATGCTTGTCTTTAATGATATCTATGCTAAAAGCAGCTCAAGAAATACTGTCATATTGACCCAAAGCCCTGCATGTGCTTATGTGGTCTTCTCTTGTTAAAATGGTATTATTATTTCTTATTTTATTTTAACCTTCTAGATTTTAGCACTTGCTTCAATGGAACACTATTGTTCAAACCCAAACCTCTATGTGCTCCTAAATGCAAAATCCATTTTACTTCCATATTTTCAGTAGTATTGACTATGCCCCCCATCCTATTGCTGACATTCTGGATATGTAAGACCTGAAACAAAAATATATGGTCATCCCCCTTATCCAATGTATGCTTAGCCACAGCACTATACAGTTGCCCTTTTCTAGTGCAGTAAAGGTGGTTCCTTATCCGTTCCCTAAGGTGACGGTTAGATTTGCCAACACAGAAATAGAAACATGTTGTGCAGTGAGCTACACACACTACATTCTTAGTATTGCAATCAGAGTAGTAGGGCTTAGCTTTACCTTTTCTTTCTTTGTTTACATTATGGTACTCCTTATCAATTTCATGTTCACTATACCCCCTATTAATGAAACCTGTTCTTAGCTTAGTTAACTCATTTCTATACACTTCCTCTTGTCAACACAGGCGAGATGTTCTCATTGCCTGGCCTCTGATTATGTTAGGAAAAATCCTGGGATTATGCATACTGTTTCTATGTAGAAAAGATGGTCTGTAACATTGTTTCCTATGTAGTTTCATAGACCATTGGTCATTTTTCTCTGTATATGGTAACGTCCAGGAAGTCTAAACTCGTCTCAGAACAGTTCATCGTGAACTTTAGAAAGTCACTGGTAGTATTTAGGTATGCATTCCCTGCCTTATCAACACTGATTTCACCATGCTTATCCCCTGGTCATTGGGTATACTTGTAAATAAAGACACTACATCTAGTGTGGCCAGCATCCCCGTATCTGCTGTTCCCATTTGCTTCACTGCCCCATAAAGGTCCATTAAAATCTGTTTTGTGTCTTTCAAGACATGTACATATTCATTAAGTGCTGTCTTCAATTCCTTATCCAGGTATATAGAGATGGACTCTGTTAGCCATCCTGCCCCTGCTACCATAGGTCTAAATTTCGGGTTATATGGGGGACTTTTATAATACAGCTATGCAAGAAATGTTATTGGATTCAAATGTATATGCTGAAGTACCAACACCAATTGTGTTTGAAATGACTGAATAGATTGCTAGTTCTTTGTCTTTCAGCTTTTTCCCGGTAAGTGGTCGCCACAGCGGAACTCCAGTCCGCTAATGATTGGCAGTAGATTTTTTTTTACGAAACGCTGAGGTGTCAGCTCGACGCCCAACCTTCAACGAAGGCACGTCCATTTATGCACACGTCTTTTGAATGCTACCCAACCATGGGGAGGACATGCAGACTCCACACAGAAGGCACTCCCAAGCTAAGCCAAGATCGAACGGGAGAACCTCTTGCTGTGAGGTAACAATGCTACCACTGTACCACCACGGAATCCAGTGAACAGATTGCTAGTACTTTATATGAATGCTTGCGTATGGAACTATTAAGTAAAGATCTTTTTAATTATTTCAATGTTGAAAATCCACTCATACCTCAAATCTATGGCCTTCCCAAGATACACAAAAACCCATATAACCTGAAATTTAGACCTATAGTAGCAGGGGCAGGATGGCTAACAGAACCCATCTCTATATACCTGGATAAGGAATTGAAGACAGCACTTAATGAATATGTTTATGTCTTGAAAGACACAGAACAGTTTTAGTGGACCTTTATGGGGCAGTGAAGCAAATGGGAACAGCAGATATGGGGATGCTGGCCACACTAGATGCAGTGTCTTTATTTACAAGTATACCCAATGACCAGGGAATAAGCATGGTGAAATCAGTGTTAAGGCAGGGAAAGTTCTCTAATACTAAGATAGAATTTCTCTGTATGTTACTAGAATTGGTACCAGAGCACAACATATTTATGTTCAATGGCATATGCTATAAGCAGTTGTCAGGGGTTGCCATGGGCACAAGTTGTGCCAGCACATATGCAAACCTGGTTATGGTTAACTGGGAATATGAACATCTATTAGGTAATCCCCAAATAGCCTTTTATAGGCATTTCGTAGATGATCTTTTTATTTTTTGGAAAGGTGATGGTTAACAATTTAAATCCCTGTATGCATACCTAAATACTACCAGTGACTTTCTAAAGTTCACGATGAACTGTTCTGAGATGAGTTTAAACTTCCTGGATGTTACCATATACAGAGAAAATGACCAATGGTCTATGAAACTACATAAGAAACAATGTTACAGACCATCTTTTCTACATAGAAACAGTATGCATAATCCCAGGATTTTTCCTAATATAATCAGAGGCCAGGTAATGAAAATATCTCGCCTATGTTGTCAAGAGGAAGTGTTTAGAAATGAGTTAACTAAGCTAAGAACAGGTTTCATTAATAGGGAGTATAGTGAGCATGAAATTGATAAAGTGCACCATAATGTACATAGAGAAAGAAAAGGTAAAGCTAAGCCCTACTACTCTGATAGAGTAGGTAGTGACAGGGTAGGTATTAGGAATAATGCACTACCATACATTCCGATGGTTTTACCATATATGAGGAATGTGAAAAGATTTGAAACCATCATATGACAACATTGGCATATGTTGTTAGTAGATGAGGATGCTACCAACATAGTGGGTGAACAACTACATTTTGCATTTAGAAACAAGAAAAATCTGAAACAGCAGCTTTGCTATCCAAGGACATCTGTTCTGATGGATAACATAGTGAAAGGTACCCATAGATGTGGAAAATGTACATAGTGCATTTATATAGATGAATCAAGGTTTTTTAAGCACCCTGAAACAGGGTGTCTATGGGAGCTAAGGAATTCTGCTGATTGCAATACTAAGAATGTAATGTATGTAGCTCACTGCACAATATGCTTCCATTTCTATGTTGGCAAAACTAACTGTCACCTTAGGGAACGGATAAGGGACCACCTTTACTGCACTAGAAAAGGGCAACTGTATAGTGCTCTGGCTAAGCATACATTGGATAAGGGGGATGACCATATATTTTTGTTTCAGGTCTTACATATCCAGAATGTCAGCAACAGGATGGGGGAACATAGTCAATACTACTGAAAATATTGAAGTAAAATGGATTTTGCGGTTAGGAGCACATAGATGTTTGGATTTGAACTATAGTGTTCCATTGAAGCCAGTGCTAAAATTTAGAAGGTTGAAATAATAATACAATTTTAACAAGAGAAGACCACATAAACACATGCAGGGCTCTGGGTCAATGATAGTATTTATTGAGCTGCTTTTAGCGTAGATATCATTAAAGACAAGCATTTGTTGAGATGTATGTATTAAAGTATATGCATTTACTAGGTGGAAAACATGTGCATTTATTAGGCAGAATATGTGTATTCATTAAGCTGAGTGTGTACTGCTTATGCTTTTATATATATTTTTTATGTTTATGCACATAAGTAGTTACTAAATGGGGAACATGATCATATGTATTTATTCATTGACTTTTTATGTATTTTATTTATATTTATCCACGTCATTGTCTTTACATTTTGTGTATGTGGTTTTTAAACAGAATTTTTCTGACTTTAGCAATTAACCAAGGGCAAAACATAACCACAGTAATTAATTGATTGCTGAATTAACTGAGTGGTAGGATTGGTTGTTCTTGTAATGAATTAAAGTATTTGATCTGATTATTTAAGTGCTGCTGCTGTTTGAATGAACTGTCTGATGAAGCAATGGTTACCATTGCGAAAGCGCTCACCATTTTGTATTAAAAAAGAAGATTTTACTTTGTCATGGTTCAGCTTCTTTATTCCAGCTACCTTCCTACTGGGCACCTGTGTTTCAACACTAAATCAGTATCATCTTTAAATTGTGGAAGAAATTTACCAACCTTTATTGCTTCCAGGATTCAGATACTCCTTTCCCCATTACCGCCATGACTCTTTCGAAAGTCAATATCTCCTTTTCATGCTGACACTGCCTCTCCTTTTCTTCAGCCTCCAAATGCTGCAGTTTCTCTTCAGTCTCCAAATGTTTCTTGTCGGTCTCCAGATGCTTGGTCTCTGGTTCATTCTGATGCTGGTTCTCCTTTTCTTCAACCTCCAAATGTTTGGCTTCCAGTTGCAGTCTCAGTCTCTCTTTGGTCTCCAAACGTCTGACCTCCAGTTCATGCTGATGCTGCTTCTCCCTCTCCTCAGCCTCCAAACATCTCAGACTCTCTTCGGTCTCCAGTTCATGTCTCTAACTCCATATGGATTTTTAAGTCCTCTGAGACAAAGGTGAACTGTCCTATTTCTGAAGGCTGGACATCCCCAAGACCAGACTGGCTATCTCCCTGGTTGCTAGACACCACTGCAGCTGCAATTAAGGCTGAAATCATATCCTCTTTTGTCAGGTTGGCATGCACTAGTCCTCTGGCTTCGCATACCTTGGCCAACTGGTTCTGTGTCAGCTTGTTATAGTCTTCTGCTGACATCTTTGCCTGCCTTCCCTGACTAAACTAACAGAAGCAAATAAAACTGTTGTGACACAAACTCTGAAAGTTTGCCTTGTGGCTGTTAAGCATACACACACCTTCAGTGACAAGGGATTACAAACTACTGAATTTCAATTAAAATCCCACCTCTCACACCAATAAGTGATGGCCCCTCTTTACCCCAGGCCAGTAATCAAGGAGCCCCAATCCTTACCACTGACACCAGTGAGAGGCAGACACTAAACACAGGAATAATGGATTTACACAGCATTTCAAATGCAGCTCTCTGCATTCAACACAATTTCTCTCAACGGCACACAGGGAACACGCTCTATAGGGACTAGACTCTCTGTCTCACCAGATCCCAAACAAGACCCATCTTGGAGCAGTGTCCCAGTTCCAAAAATCTGGCACACACACACTTAGATATCTGATTTTTAACACACGCACACCTGGAGAAAGGCTGATACAGATTCACCAGTTGTGTCCCCTCTCTCCAGATTACATGGTATCTGCCACCAGCCAAATAGTCTAAGGCTCTTACAAGGGGTAACCAATTATACTGTGTCAAATTAATACTAAGAATGGTAGACTATGACCGAAGCAGTAAGACTTTTTGGAGTGGCCACAGTGACACTGAAATAAGCACAGGTATTCTTAAGATATTGAAAATATTCACTAACAGAACAGCCACAATGACACGGTATGAAATATTTAATAATGGATAATAAAAATAGAAAACAGGAAAATACTTGATATTTAGTTACAATAAACATCAGAGTTTTCAGTCATAAGAAATATAAAAAAAGAAGTTATGTTCTTACCATAACGTTCCACGTGAATTGTTCATCTCGCCTTTGTTCTTACACACGGGTTCGGAGCCGATCCTCGGCTCTGAGTCAGCCGCATCACAAGCTCTGCATCTAAGAGAAGCTCGAGGCACAGCCTACATCCCATGATCCTCTGCTGCTATCCCTCAGATCTAGTTTGCAAGAACCCAGAATACACTACTAACCACTGCGTCTAACGCTCACGCAATCACACACTTGAAGCTGAAACATAACAACTAAACACAGATAAGGCTACTAAATAGTAGGTAGTGTAGATAACCCAGAGAAGACCAACCAGACACTTGTCGTACCAGTTCTTCCAGAACGCGGTGGGGGAAGGAGGGAGGGGATGTAAGAACAAAGGCGAGATGAACAATTCACATGGAACGTTATGGTAAGAACATAACTTCTTTATGTGAAATTGTTCGATCTCGCCGTTTGTTCTTACACATGGGTAGCGTCCCTAGCTCCATTACCCTGGGTGACTCACGGAAGAACGTTCTTGAGTACAGTGGAACCAAAGGATGCCCTGTCCTTGGAGGTCCTGTCCACTTTGTAGTGAGTGACAAAAGTATGAGGCTTTGCCCACGTCGCCGCTGCACAAATAGTATCGAACGGTAGGCGAGCAGCATGGGCTAGAGAAGTAGAAATGGCCCTAGTAGAATGAGCCTTAGGCTTGAATGGAAGTGGTTGTTTTGAAGCTGAATAGACAAAATGTATGCAGTCCGAAAGCCATTTGGATAATGTGCATTTTGTTACTGCCATGCCCTTCTTATTATCTGCGAATGAAACAAACAGCTGATCCGATTTCCTGCAATCCTTTGTTCTGTCCAGGTAAAATCTCAGCTGCCTATGTACATCCAATTTGTGCAGCATGTATTCCAACTTGTTTGAATGGTTTTTGAAAAATGTGGGAAGTTCTATGGATTGGTTAATATTAAGCACAGAACATACCTTCGGGAGGAATAACGGATTTGTACGCAAGGAGACTCTGTCTGGATGGAAAACCATATATGGTGGCCTAACGGACAAGGCCTATAGTTCTGATATTCTACGAGCTGAAGTAACAGCAATAAGAAAGAGAGTCTTCCATGACAAATACTTAAGTGAACACGTTGAAGCTGGTTCGAAGGGTGGTAGCATAAGTTGAGATAACATCAAATTCAAGTTCCATGGAAAAACTGGATCTCGAATGGGTGGACGGAGGTGAAAGGTACCCTTTATGAAAGTTCTACAAAGCCTGTGGGACATAACTGTAGAGCCTCCTTCACCTACATGAAAGTTAGATATGGCCGCTAACTGTACTCTTATCGTGGAAGTAGAGGCCCCTTCGTGAAAGAGTGTAGATAAAAATTCCAAGATTTTGTGCATCGGGGCCACCAAGGGATCTATACATTGCCCTGATGCCCAACACGCAAAACGTTTCCATTTGCTCCTGTATAGTTTCCTGGTGGAGGCTTTGTGGAAAGAAACTAGAATGTGCTGTACTGCTGGAGACAAAAAATCCGACCTGGCTAAATTGGGAAGCGGAGCAGCCAAGCTGTCAGTTTGAGGGACTGGAGGGATGGGTGAGGAACTCCCGAGTGAGTCAATAGGTCTGGCACCGGGTCCAGAATCCATGGTTCCTCCATCTGGTGGGCTCGAAGAAAGGGAAACCAGATCTGTCGAGGCCAGAATGGTGCTATTAGGATGATCACCCTTTCCAGACTCCTAGCTTTCTGTAGAAATTTGGGTATCAATGGAACAGGAGAAAATGCATATAGGAGACCTGGGGGCCAATTGTGCACCAGTGCGTCCCTGGGGGCACCCCCCAGAGGGGGAAGTAGGGCAAAGTAGCTTCTGCATTTGGCATTTAAGGGGGATGCAAAAAGATTGCAGCAAGGCTGGCCCCATCTGCGGAAAATCCTTTCCGCCACTTGATTTTTGAGGGACCACTCGTGTGGCAACAGGATGGCTCTGCTCAACCTGTCCGCAATGATGTTGGATGACCCCAGGATGTGCATTGCTATCAGAAAACAACCTGTGGACGCAGCCCATTGCCAAATTCTCAGGGCCTCTCTGCATAATGGGTAAGACCTGGTTCCACCTTGTTTGTTTATGTACCAGACCACTGACATACTGTCCGTCTGAGCTGCCACTGTTCCTAGAGGTAGGGATTCATGAAAGTGTTGCAATGCTAGAAACACTGCTCTCAACTCCAGGACATTGATGTGCAGATTGTACTCTATCTTGGACCATTCTCCTTGGACCGTTCTTCCCTGAAAAAGTCCCCCCCACCCCATCAGGGAAGCGTCCGTGGTTATTGTGGCTGTAGGGCTGGGTAGTACAAACGGGCGACCCATCATCAGATCTTGGCTGTTCAGCCACCATCGAAGATCCCGCTTCCAAGACTCCGTGATCAAGATGTCGTGTGACAAAGGAAGTTGTTGGAATGACCACTGCGCAAAGAGCAGCCACTGGAGGACTCTCATGTGCATCCTGCCCAGAGGAACTGCAATAAGGGTAGCTGCCATCATGCCCAGGACTTTCAACACTTGCGCAGCAGAAGCTTTCTTGTTCCGAAGAAGAATAGCGACCTGATCCCTGAGGGCTGACACTCTTATCTGGGGAAGATTGATCACTGAGTGACGAGCTGGAGAGAGACTGATTGTGTAGTCCCTGGCTTGTACAAGACGATGCTTGGTGGTGGCGGTGAGGAGCCAGTCATCCAGATACGGAAACACCCGGAATTCTAGACGCCTCAGGTGAGACACCACTACTGCCATGCATTTGGTGAACACCCTGGGGGCTGAGGTGAGACCAAAGGGCAGAGCTCAAAATTGGAAATGACTGGCTCCCAGCCAGAAGTGCAGGTGATCTCTGGACGCTCTGGCCATTTTGATGTGGTAGTACACGTCCCTGAGATCTATAGAGCACATCCAATCGTCCTTCTGCAGAAAGGGAAGGATCGATTGTAGCGTGACCATCCGGAATTTTTCCTTCCTTACAAAGGTGTTGAGTTTGCTGAGGTCCAATATTGGCCTCCAGTCCCCTGTCTTCTTTGGAACTAAAAAGAACCTTGAGTAAGTTCCGGATCCTATCTGGTCTGCCGGGACTGGTTGGATGACTCTTTTTTAGAGCAGCTTTCTTATTTCTATGGCTACTTGATCTCGCAGATTGGGTGGAACATCTGGAAATCTCTTTTGATCGGGGGGAATGGTTATAAATGGGATGTTGTATCCTCTGGTTATTACGCTTTTTACCCAGGAATCTGAAGTGAGATTTAGCCAGGCCTCTGGGTATAAAGCTAAGCGACCCCCGACTGCCTCCAGAGCATGACCGTCGGGCCTCCCCTCAGGAGTGCTGGAAGGGCTTCCCAGGGACGCTATCCCTGTTGCCCTGGTTTTGCGGACCCCCTCTGCCGCCTGGGTGGCGTCTTCCATTTCTCCCTCCTCCTCTGCCTCTGGAGGGGGCATCAATCTGTGTGGACTGGAAAGATCCCTGAGCCTTTCGGAACCAAATTTTTCCGCCTCTTCGCCCTTTGGGGTACGGTCTGGTCGGGGCAGAAAAATGGACCCCTACGGCAGACAGGGTCTTACCTTCTTGCTCACACCGAGTGAGAGTCTCCTTTACTTTGGGTCCAAACAGGGTGGCAACATCAAAAGGGGCATTGGTAAAGGAAGACTTGAAGGCTTCCGCAAAGGAGCACATGCGCATCCAGGATTGTCTCCACAGAGCGATCGCTGAAGCTGCAGCCCTACTCGAACCCTCGGCCGCAAACAAAATGAGCCTCATGGATGAGTTTACTATCGAGGTGAGGGTGTTAAGCTGTGATGTTACCTTTTCTGAGACAGCAGCATCTGTGTTACCCTGGAGAGTATCTCCCAGCTCCTTAAGGAGATCTCTCTGAAGTCGCGTAAAGTGTGTGAGATAGTTAAGTGAATGCATGGAAAAAGTTACTGAACTGAAAACGCGCTTCCCATACCTGTCCATAGTGCAAGAATCCTTGTTAGGAGGATGGACAGAGGAAGATGCCTCGGACATTTCCTTCTTCGTGGCTGCCGCTACTACCATAGCATCCACTGGGACTCCTTTGTAAGGTAAGTCTTGTCCTGGGGGGCAGTGCTATATTTATTCGGCCTCCGAGGGACTGGTTCCACTGTATCTGGAGTCTCCCACACCCTTTGAGATATTAAGTCCATTAACTCATCGAAGGGCGGGGTCACCCAGGAGGTAGAAGGCAGAGCCCCAAAAGCCTTCAGCAACACTGATTCGTCCTCAGTGGGGGCAAGGGTCTGCGCCAATCACCCCTCTGTTTCAAGATCTCCAAGATGTCAGCAAATGAGACATCCTCAGAGGGGGACCGTGGGGACCCCTCTGACTCATCCAAATCGGTGTCCGATGTCAATGATTCCTGTGGGGAATCAATATGCCTCCTCTTGCACAATTTCTTCCTCGGGACTTCATCAGAGGGAGCATCTGGTGAAGCTTCCGAGGAACAGGGGACACCCTTCTGGGGCTGGCTGAGGAATTGGGTCTCTACGCTTGGGAGGGATCGTGGGTACAGAAACAGAACGCGGCCCTTTGGGGGAAGGAGAAGACGACTCCGATAAAGTAAATGTCTTCTCAGACAAGACCTTCCTCATAACGTCTAAGGCACCGGAGCCCCGGGCCGAGGACTCCACCGGATCCGAAGAGCACGGTAGTTTCCCCGAGACCGGGACCACGGGCTCCGACCCAGAGGACAGAGCAGAGCTAATATGCGCAGAGGCTCTGAGGGGGAGAGTAGGAACCGAAAGTTCGGTTCGACTCTCGGCCCTGGAACAGAGGAGAGACCATCGGCTCTGCGACTCCTCGATGGGCTATGAGGGAGTCTAGGTCAGTGGTGCCGATCGCACTAAGGAAGGCTTCGGTATCGAGGGTTCAACAATCATCGGTTCCTCTTCTCCTGGCTCAGAGGACTCGATGGGTCTCGAAGGAGGATCTGCAGGAGACACAGGGAGGGCTTCAAATTTCGATACCAATTGGGACGAAACCGCAATTAGTTTGGACAGAGCCGTGTTCTCCTTGAGCTTCTGTACCACTCGATCCATGTCGGTATCAGATAACGGCCTGGAAGCACGGGTCGAAGGGGCCGAAGATGCCACCGAACGAAAGATAGAAGGTGGAGGCACCTCCGACACCGGCTCCAAGACCTGGGCCTCGATCAAAGATAATCGCTCGATGCTCGGCCCCGAAGTCTGTGGAGCCGGCGACCGAACCTTAGAGGTGCTCAGAGCCGATGACCTGGGCTCCGATACCTTCGAAGTCTTCGACCCCTTCGAAGACTTCTATGCCTGATCAGCCTTCTCCAAGGCTTCTTGAAAGTCTGGCTTTAGCAAGCCCCTTTCGATTAACTTCCTGTGCCTTTCCATCATGACCCTTCCACTGAAGGAGTAACAAATAGAGCAGTCCTCCTGCAGGTGTAGAGGGCCAAGACAGTAGACACAGGAAGCATGATGGTCTGTGATGGACATTTTCTGTCCACACAGACATCTTTTTATACCAGATTTAGCTTTCTCTGCCATGTCTAACAAGTAACTAATTCTACCAATAACTTGTAAATGGTTAAATAGTCTAACACAGTCAAATATTAAGCACTACCTTATCTATGTGCAACTAGTATGTAGATATAAAAAACTACGGATTATACAAGCAAAGATATATAGATATATATATATATATATATATATATATAAACACTACACACAAGGACTAAATACTAAATGTTAAGAAAATTCTAACTAATAGTATAGATGTAAATATTTAAAAGTTTTACTGGCCCAAGCTCTCCTCGACGAGATCTGTTGCAGCGGCAAACTAGATCTGAGGGATAGCAGTGGAGGATCATGGGATGTAGACTGTGCCTCGAGATTTTCTTAGATGCAGAGCTTGTGATGCGGCCGACTCGGAGCAGAGAATCGGCTCCGAACCCAGTGTGTAAGAGCGAGATCGAACAATTTCACATTAAAACATGCAAAAGTTAACAGATATCCAGAGCACTAGTCATATCAGGTAATCAGAAAGAACTGTGTCTTTCACTAGAAAACTATGAAGATTTTTCTCCTGTAACCTCAAACTATGTTAGAAAATAGTACTTTGCTAGCTCCCACACAAAATTGCGCATGCCTCCTGCAATCAAATGTTGGGGTATCACATACCAGTCTGCGATGGCTTGCCCAACACATAAGTTTTCTGGTTTGCTGCCCAGCCACCATGAAACTAACATTCAAGGACAAATATATAAAAACTACACACTTGCCACTGTAGATGGAGTTTCCTGTATGTGAAAATACCAAACACACAAGGGTGACACAGTAAATACTTACTACACAGGGTCCCCTCTCAGATCAAAGTCAGTGCTCACAGTTTTATTTATTTATTTATTGAAATTTGTTGACCGGGGAAGTCCATTGGGTCAGGAACCCATTTTCAGTGGAGGCCCGAAGAAAAGCTCGACTACTAAAAAATATACATAGTTAAAGGCATTAAAAATTTTAACAAAGCAAATTATATAGGTTTAGTACAACAGGTATAAAATAAGATGTTAATAAAATTGACAAGAGTTACTATATACATACACATGTCAGCAATTGACAGACTAACATCTGACAATTAGATCGGACTTCAAAGGCCTCCTGTAGTGGGTAACAAATGCAAACTAAAAATCACCATCACAAAAACTGTAAGAGAAGCAGGAGCTACATTAAGGCCTAAAAGCAAACTGCTCAGAAGTTTGAGTCTTGAAACACAGAGTTGCCAAAGGAAGCTTAATCATGGAATTACAGTCCAAATAGTAATAAATGGTAAAGCTGTAAATAAAAAACAAACTTGAGTGCACTAACATCCAACATATAAACTTACAAGTACTGCAAGGTCACTGAGACAAGAGGGTGGTCCACTACCCATTGCCAAAAAATGATCCAGTCGATTATCTACAAAGATAGTCGGTCACTTAATCACAGCAAGATCTTTCTTACAAAGGGCAAAGGAAACATACCTCTCAACAGTCCAGATTTTTGCTGCATATATTTTGCCCGTTCCTCATAAAATTTGTGTTTTCTGGCAAAAGTGCCGTTGTGTACACTTACCATAAATGTAGATGTTCGAGTGTATTCACTGTTGCAGTCCTAAACAAATGGGTTATCCGGCTCCCGGTAGCCCTCAGTCGGCCAGAATACCAAAGGCAAGAAAAAATGACATTGGTTATAAAGGACGTCAGGGCATCAGATACAAAAGGAGGCAGCTGATGTCACTTCCTCAGTCTTTCTTGCCATAACAATTAGAAGCCCCCAGAAAAAAAGGCTAAGCCAAATGTCAGTTTGGCAAATAATACCCAATTCAGCCTGTACCTCAGGAAAAAAGAATAGGAGAGGATCAAAAAAAGGGGTAAGGAGGGAGGGAAACCAGGACTGCAACAGTGAATACACTCGAACATCTACATTTATGCAAGTGTACACAACTGTACTATGTTCATCGTGTTTCACTGTTGCAGTCCTAACAAATGGGTTGATTACCAAAGCCCAGTGAAAAGGGAGGAGGAACCAACAGAATCAAGGGTTGGAGATAATGCCCTGCAACACAGCAGTGGCAAACTCTGCCCTGGCTCTGGAAGCCAGGGGCAAATTATAATGTTTCGTGAAAGTGTGAACAGAAGACCATGTGGCAGCCTCTATCTTTAATAGGGACATCCCTTAAAAAGGCTGCAGAAGTGGAAGCTGCTCTAGTAGAGTGGGTCCTAACCCCTTGAAGAGGAACCTTGCCATGAAAGGAATAACAAAAATTGATGCAATGTGCAATCAACTTGGAAATGGTCTGCTTAGAAATAGCCTTGCCCTGAGCTCCAGGGGCAAAATTGACCAATAACTGAGCTGATTTCCGAAGGTCTTTAGTCCTGTCCAGGTAAAACCTGAGCTGTCTGTGCCCATCAAGAGAATGCAGAATCCTTTCACCTTTATTTCGAGGATTAGGAAAGAAGGTAGGAAGGTGTATGGACTGATTAAGAGTCGCGCTAGAAACCACCTTAGGCATAAAGGAGGGATTGGTTCTCAAGGAGACCCTGTCTGGATGGAAAATAATAAAAGGCTCCACAGCCATCAAAGCTTGCAGCTCCGAACCCTCCTTGCTGAAGTTATAGCCAGGAGGAAGGCACTCTTCCAAGAGAGAAACTTTAAATCTGCAGTGGCAGCTGGCTCAAAAGGCGGAAGAGTGAGTTTCTCTAGAACAAAATTAAGATCCCAGGCTGGAGTAGGAGCCCTTCTGGGAGGTTTTAAGTTGCAAGCAACTCTGAAAAACATTTTCATCAGGGGATGAAAGAAAATGGGTTATTCAAGAGAACAGTGAGCAGAAATGGCTGAAGCATGGAGCTTGATAGAAGAAAAAGAAAGACCACCCTGAAGCAATTTAGCCAGGTACTCCAAAGATCAGAGGAAGGGTAGGCGGAGAAGAAGATTCCCCTCTAGCCTGCATCCAATGAGAGAACCTTTCCCATTTGCCAGAATAGGACTTCCTAGTGCTAGGCCTCCTGGCCTCCCTCAGCATATCAACCACCTGCTGGGAAAGGGAAGAAGGTAAGCAAGGAGTCATACGATGAGCCATGCTGCCAAATGAAGGAATTGAAGATGAGGATGCAGAATGATTCCCCCTTCCTAAACCAAAAGATCTGGCTTCAGAGGAAGATGCCAAGGAGGAAATTGGGCGATACTGCGAAGCAGTGGATACCAATGCTGTCTGGGCCAGTCAGGAGCTATGAGAATAGTCCATGGTTGTTTGTTCCTGATCTTCAACAACACTCTGGGTAGAACAGGAAGAGGAGGGAAGGTGTAAACTGATAGCAACGTCCAAGGGAAGGACAGAGCATCCACTCTCCAGGCTCTGCTGTGATGCTGTCTGGTGCAAAAGAGAGGTAGAAGATGACTGCCTGGGGAGGAGAAAAGATCCACCGGAGGCATGCCCCAACGTTGAATGATGCTATAAAAAACTGCCATGTTCAGCTGCCACTGATGAGGATCCAGGGTTCGCCTGCTCAACTGGTCTGCCAAAACATTGAGCCTTCCTGGAAGGAACTCAGCTAGGAAATGCAGGTCTAGGGATGCTGTCATGGCCCAAAGATTCATGCTTTGTCTGCACAAGGGTTAAGAGCAAGTCCCCTCCCTGCTTGTTGATGTACCGCATGACTGTGGTGTTGTCTGTTCTGACAAGTAAGGTCCCTGGAGAAAGAAGGTGCTTGAAGGCTAGAAAGGCCTGTTGAACTGCAATCAACTCCTTTAGATTTATGTGCAGGTGCATCTGCTGGGTGCTCCACCATCCCTGTATGCATCTGCCATGTGCTCCCCAGGTGTAGTCAGATGTGTCTGTAGTCAGAACTTGAGTGGCAGGAGGTGTCCGAAAGGGCATACCCTTGTTCTGTAGGCAGGATGTTGCCCACCATAGAAACTCTTGTCTGTAGAGATGGAAGCAGAGGGATCATCATATCCAGGTCCTGTGTGCTGACACCAAATGTTCTTGAGGTGGTTGTTGTGTCTTTTGGCTTTTCCCGGTTAGGGGTCGCCACAGCGGAACTCCGGTCCGCTAATGATTGGCAGTCGGTTTTTACGTGCCGAGTTGCCAGACCTGACGCACAACCTTCCTTCAAGAAGGTCACCATCACGCATCTCTCCGCGAAAGAAGGCGGCTCTAGCTGAGAATCGAACCGGACAGCGTCTTACTGTGAGGCGACAACGCTACCGCAGCACCACCACCGCGGATACCAACTTCCTCATATGCAGTCTTGCATATGGAATTATGAGAATACAAGATGCCATGAATCCCAGAGCTTGCAGGTATTTCCTTGCAGGGAGCTGGGACAGGCTTGCCAAGTCCCTGAAGTAAACTGAAAAGGAGTTATCTGCTTCTCCTGGGTGAGATATATCTGGGCGGCTGTGTTCAGACTTGCTCCCAGGAATGTTATCTCCTTGGATGGTACCATTTTTGATTTTACCTCGTTGAGTGTGTAACCCAGGGAAGTGAAGTTTCTTTATGAATTCCAGATCCTTTAGTAGCTGCTCCCGAGAACTTGCTTGAATCAGACAGTCGTCCAAGTATGGGTAAATCTGAATTTTCTTCTGCCTGCAAAAAGCAATGACTGGGGCCAGACACTTCGTGAAGACTCTGGGAGCAGTAGATAAGCCAAAGGGCAGCACAGAGTAATGATAATGTTGCTTGCCCACTCTGAAACGACGATACTGCCTGCAACTTTGCCTGATAGGTATGTGCAGATAAGCCTCTGAGATCCAAGGTTACCAGCCAGGAATGCTTTTCTAGCATTGGTAGCAACTGATGCAGAGTGAGCATTTTGAACTTTGGAATCACTAGAAAAGCATTCAGAATGGAAAGATCTAGGATAGGATGCCAGGTGCCTTCTTTTTTTGGAACTAGGAAAAGCCTGGAATAAAAGCCCTGGCCTACCTTCTGAGCAGGAACTGCCTCTATTGCTCCCAGATGAAACAGACAAAATTTGTTTTTCTACTTCTGCCTTTTGGTTTGGAGGAACATCTGGGAATCCCTTGGGAGCTGGAAAGGTGCGGAAATAAAATGTGTGCCCCAGGGACACCGTTCTGAGCACCCATTTGTCATTTGTAATAGAGGCCCAAACATCTGACAAAAAGGGACAACCTTCCCCCTAAAGGACTCTCCAGGCAAGCAAGAACAGGCAGAAGTTGTAAAAGGTCATTGAGAGTGTTTTGAGATGCAGGCTTTGAGCTTCCCGCCTTAGGAAGTGGAAGCCTGCCACCGCCTAGACCTTTGAGGGGTAACTGTCTGCCCCCTAGAAGATTTGTAACCCCTAGTCCTGGAACGGTTCTGTCTGCTGGTATCAGGAAAGGTCCAACTCTTGGGAAGGATAATTCCTGCTAAAGCGAGGGGGTTGAACTTGCAGAAAATCGTTAACAGTTTGCATGGACTTGGCCTTATCCTCCATCTTCTTAAGCACCTCCTCAGCTTTACTGCCAAAAAGATTGCCTTTATGCAAAGGTACATCCAAAAGCTTAGCATTGACAGGTTCTGGAAGAAACTGTTCTCTGAGCCAAGCGTGCCTTCTAATAACAGATCCAGTAGCTGTAGTCTTACCGGAAGCCTCATGGATGTCAAAACCACAATGCAAGGAATGCTTATTCACCAGAGTGGCTGAATTCAACAAATCCTGCATGTCTTTACTCTCTGACAAAAGAGGTACACTTGCAATCTTAGACTTAATAGCCTCCAAGGTGTGCTGTTGGTACTTCAGCATATGAAAAAGGCAATTGGTAGCCCTAATAGCCAGGGTGGTAGAGGTATAAACTTTCTTGCCCCACCTATCAAGGTTCCTAGATTCCCTGTTCAAAGGAACAGGATTCCTGGTAACGGTGGCCATAACTCCTTTAGGGTCCTGAGAAATAACCTCTGGATCCGCCAACGGGTTACTGAAAAGAAATAAATGAGAATCAGGGACTCTAAGTACCTGTCAGGTTTCCTGGGAGCAGGGGGGACAGAGTTAGGAGACGAGGAATTTTCCAGAAAAACATCAACAACTTCCAACACAGGGGGAATAGCCAGAGGCTTATGCGGAGGTATATCCAAAAACTCCCTAAACCTTCTCTTAGATTGGGGATAATCCTGGCTTTCCCATTTAAAATGTTCCCTAAGGGTATTTAAAGTGTCACCAAAAAAGAGAAATCCTCAGAAGGAGAGGCCGAAGGAATTGACCCTTCTGCATCTGAATCCTCAAAGGGAGACAATGCCTGAGAAAATTCCTCTTCATCAGCAGAAATGCTGGAAGAATCCGATCCTGAACAGGACAAATCCTCAGGAGAAACAGCCCTACTCCTACTAGGAGGATGAGGCTGAGAACCCCTAATAAGAGTTAATAAATCATTAGCCATTTTGACCATTTGGGATTGAAGGGAACCAGAAGGAACTGGAGCCTGCCTTTTCATAGGCTTACCTGCCAGCCTGAAGGACTCGAGAGGCCTGGCAACTGCCAAAGGAACAGCAGGAGTGGAAGAAAGAAGTTTGCTGTCGGAGCATAAAGCTGAGGCCTTGGACCCTGGAGTCAGCTTAGCAGTACCGGCCCCAGCAGAAGAGGCGACCAGCGACAGGTCGGAAGACAAACTGGAGGCTGAAGGCCTAAGGGACTCGGACTCAATCAAGGCCTGTAATTGTACATCTGCAGACTGCAGGGACTGCGAAAGTGTCTCACTCGCTCCCGCCTGACTCACAACCAACTTAACCTCATCCGAGGACTTTCTGAGGCCTGTCTCAGCCCTTGTCCTTGCGCTTTTTTGGAATATCCGAAGCCTGAAAACTGGCAGACGCCATACCAACAAACAAGCCAAACTCTGAAATGCTTAGCCAAAATCTTAGCCTGACGACGGATAGTACGCGGATTAAAGGAGGCACAAAGATTACAATTGGGAACGTCATTATCAAGGCCTAAACAGATAATGCAATAGGAATGAAAATTTCTATGGGGAATCTGCTTTCCACAGGTAAGGCAATTACTAACTTTTTCTGACATTCGTTAAGGCAAGAAAAGATGATCCTCAACAGGGTACTTGGCTGTAGTAGACTTCAACTCTTTGTAGTCGGAAACCAACAAAGGTAAACTGCCAATCGGCACTTGTACCCGAAAAGCTTCTGCTTTGGGCTCCGCGGAAAGGAAGACTGAGGAAGTGACGTCGGCTGCCTCCTTTTGTATTGGACGCCCTGACGTCCTTTACAACAGACTGCAACCGATGCCATTTTTACTTACCTTTGGTATTCTGGCCGACTGAGGGCTACCGGGAGCTGGATAACCCATTTGTTAGGGCTGCAACAGTGGATACATTTGAGTTTCAGACGTCAAATCCTTCAGAAAATGCAAGCTAACACAGAACCTGTTATTCTAACAACACTCTGAGAATAACAGTTTAGAAGAGTACTTAAAATCTGTCCCTATTTTTGGGCCTTTGCCCCAACAATATTTTACGCTTTGTCCAGATTTCATGTGCTAAGAGGTATGAAGGAGACAGCATGTCCAGCAACCTAAACCACAGCACACTACCTATGAAGAATTTGAGTAAGTGATGCGTGTCAACCATAAACAAGGCGGTCGCTTCCCTGGAATTTGCTTGCAGAAAGAAAACTAGGAAATGAATGGGATACTTGAGAGACCCTGTTACATGAAGGCAATGTCCACCAAGAAAAATAATCTTAAAGATCAAAGAGAAAACGGGACCTTCAAAGGTAAGTGAATCTGCAGAACTCCTTAATGGACACTCTGACCAGTCAAATGCTGCCTACAGCTGTGTCACTCATAAGGTCAAGATGCAGCTTAACCATGGAACAATTAAAATCCGAAAATCAAGCAGATGCCTGATGTAGCTTAGAATCACCTGTAAACTAACCAACTGAAATGGCACAGTGTATTCCTATATCCAGTTAGTAAAACTTTTTCCACCAAGCAGAGTGATTCTGATCAGTAGACTCTGGCAGGTTCACTCAACTCTGAAACCACTGTCAGAAGGTAAAGCAAGACGACGGCATCTAAAAGAGGTGGAGAACACAATTTCAAGCATGACGACCAATCCAATACCAAACAGGAAGAGATTCTTCACTGTTAGGGATATGCAGGTCTACAACTATGTCATTCTTAGCACAAAGGGATTACCAAGAGAATATCTGGTCTTTTTCTGAATTTTACTAGAAGACATGAAATAATAGGGGAAGTACAGAAGGCATACATCTCTCTCATCACAGCACGAAGAATGCGCTTAAGAATGTGCTTTATTCCTGGGCAAACCCTTTGACACAAGTCCCCCCCCCTCCAGCATAATTCAAAGATTTTTCCAGTAACCTTTCACAGCGGTCCTCCACTGTCCTTACATCCAATACCACCTGCCCATCTGGAAACACAAGCAAAGTAGTATCTCAGGGATTAGTACTTGGCACTCTTTCTCTGTTCATCACTGACATTCCATAGAACCTTCTGCATATTAACTACAATATTTACACAGACAATATTGTTTTTACTAAAGCTAGCAATCGTTACCAAGCTCTTGTAAACTCCAGACAGACATTTCCACTACGGAACTGGCTGCACAACAAACTTTTAATAAACACTAAAAGCTTCCATAATGCTATTTGCAATCAAAATGAACTCCATAACACCATTACTATTACCATCACTCATCCGGAGGGTACTTCTCTCCCTCAACCTCACTTCCAATAACAAACATCTAGGACTTTTGGTACGGCGGTAGCATTGTTACCTCACAGCAAGAGGTTCTCCCGTTCGATTCTCGGCTTGGCTTGGGAGTGCCTTCTGTGTGGAGTCTGCATGTCCTCCCCGCGGTTGGGTAGCATTCGAAAGACATGCGTGCGCAAATGTGCGTGCCTTCGTTGAAGGTTGGGCATCGAGCTGGCACCTTGGCGTTTCGTAAAAAATCTACTGCCAATCATTAGCAGACCGGAGTTCCACTGTGGCGACCCCTTACAGGGAAAAAGCCAAAAGACCAACAACAACAACTGAGACACAAAGTCATGACTCAAATAATTTCTTACAAATTCTCTATCTCCCCTCCTCCTGAAGCCTGATGTTCCAGTACTGTAAATGTTTGGGTCGCAAAATAAAAAAATCCAGTCATTAGCTTCATGTTCTACATAAAATGCATCCCTCCTGCAAACTGCTGAAAACAAAGTGCTTTAGTTTACCTACTTCTCTTCACCAAGAACACATCACTGCAGCACTCTCACCAAAGCAAACTTGCTCCCTGTGATAGCCATATTGTCTCTACTACATTTGAATACCTTCATTGTCAAAATATTTCATCTTAATTTGCAGCTTATTTAGTAAAGGTGAACAGTAATTAAGACACCCTTCCTATACAATCCACAACGTTGATGCCTTACAACTTCAAAGACCTCATTTAACTCTGTGAAAGATCCTTTAGTAAATTTGCCCCTCCTTCCTGGAGCACAATCCCTGACAGTATCAGACTGATGGAGATTTTTTACCAGTAAAACAGTCTTTTTTTACCAGTAAAACAGTCTTCAAAAAGACTACTAGTCCACAGGCTTTACTAAATGACCTTTACAACTTGCCCACTTTAAGACTCTTGCATCAGGATTACTGTTTACTCCCTACACCCTTTAAGTTTCTGTTATTCAGGTTCACGAAAGTAACTGCCTGTTAAACAACGTACACTTTGTAAATATAATGTGCTGCTAACTCAGATGTTAATCTGACTGTACCTAATTTATATGTTATGCAACATTACTACCAAGATACGTTATGTGTACGCATTTATAATAACTACTTGGATATATTCTGATTTATGTATTTCATTTGCTGTTTGGTCAAGGCTGTGGCTGTAAAGGGTGTTTATTTAGCATACATTAACTGGGTAAGTGTGATGGTCCAAACATGTTTACCATCAACTCTCCTCTCTCTACTGAAATGACAGAAATAGGGGAGGACTCCATTCTCTCATGTGAAAACTCGCTGGGGTGCACACTCACGGAATACCCTGACCAACCACATCTCGCATAGCCTCAGTCCCAGAACAGGTCTGGAATTTTGGCTGAAGGAATTTGCCAGTACACTTTCCCATGAATATTCTCCTGCTTAGCATCTACTCTTCTGAAGTAAAAGTCAATACCAAAAGGTTTTGGCTGTTTCCAGAGGACTGTAAGCTAAGAGCAGTCACTGAATCCCCAAATGACTTAACCGTCCTGCAGGAAGGTTTGTCCCAAATAAATAACTGGTGTCAAAATCAGAAACTGAAATAAATGCCAAAAATACATTATTGTATCATTTGGGAAGTCATCTCTCTCACAGAACTACCACTGAGCTGACCAGCTGGTTGGGATATTGGAAATTATGTGGATAGTGTCCTAATTTTTGACCAATGTGTCCACTGTAGTAACAAACTCCTTCTACATTGCACAGTTTATACACAAAGGGATTGTGTCTCGATCTAGCGGTGTCATTATCCCTCTTCACTCAGTCCTCATTAGTCCAGTCATTCAATATAATGCCCCCTTTTGGCATGTAACTGTCCAGACACATGCAACAACTGGAAAGCCCACAGATACCTTATTGCAAGAATAGAAGTCGAAACAATATGTCCTACATGGACCGACCCAAAGCCCTGAAACTTTACTTGGTACCCTACAGACTACAAAGAGGTGACCTGTGTCTGACATACAAGGCATTCTCCAACTCAGTACAGATGGATTTAATGTACAAGTCAAACAGCATCAGAAATACTCAGTCTAGGGATCTAAACCTGTTCTGCAACATCAGGAGAACAGTTTGGATGAACAGGTATATCTCAGAGGATACAGCTGTTCTGGAGCACACTCCCCATCCACAAAAAACAAAGTTCATCCCTGTCCACATTAAAGTGCAATTGGACCCATGGATCGGAAACAGTACATCAACCCCAGGACTGCCCCCAGTACTACTAATGGACACAGGCAGCTCATAAATGCTTTATGCTATGCATGGGTCCCCTCAAATTTCTATGGTATAATCCCAGTTAATCTCATTATGGGTAATATTACCGACCATGGGATGGGCAAGGTAAATCCCTAACCAAACGGGATAGGTTAACTACAGCACAAAAAGGGAAACTGGCTAGGCTTAAAATGGCCCACAAGAACAACTAGCCTAGTGCTTACCTATGAACCTATATGAAACACTGCCAATTAGATGTGCTGATGTACAGCCTATTGCCAGATCTACACCATCTCTTTGCACAGGAGGTACAAATGCAAGTCATAACCTAATGTTTATATACTGCACCACTACCAGGTTGTCTGTATGAAGTAGGAGACACTGGTCTTAACTTATCTTCTATAGCTTGATGGAAAAGCACTATCACCATCAGCAAAAAAGGTTTCATTAGTTCTCATTATTAGAGGCTCCACATGCTGAAAACCAGGGAGAAAATTAAATAAGCTCCCAAACTAAAAGGAAAAGGGCTCACCATGTATATCATTATTTCAAATGATGGAAGAACAACCCTACTCAAACTGGTAGAGACAACACAGCACTCAAAAACCTGTGGGGCATGAAGAATCTGCAGCAACTGCCATTTCACTGCCCACAAAGGTACACTCCTCCAAAGCTGAGCAAATGAGACCATGAAAATTGTGGCCAAAATGAGAAATAACAGGCAAGCACAAAATAGGACAGGCTTCACTCATCTCTCTAAGTGGCATGAACTCATGATCTTGGCATTTTTGTTGCAGAAATGATGTGCACTGATTAAAACCCAGGTGAATTATGAGAGGATTTCTACCGGTTTAAAGTGATTCAAAGGCTGCAGAACATAGAAAAAAAAACAGGCAGGCACCACTACAAGAGAGCTCCTTTGTTAAGGCCAACAGGAACCAGTCATCCAAAAGTTGGAAACCTTTAGAGTTTTTTCCTCACCTGCAAAATATCACACCACCATACCTGGGATTTAAACTGGTGTCCACCAAGAGCAGACTAAAGGAAACTCCTGTGAAGACCCTAGATACTGATGCATCACAGAGGATTCAGTTACACTAAAACCATCCAGGTGCCTTACAAAAGCATGGGAAAAGTACTTGATGTTCTGAAGGTGGTCACCTAAGGATGCTGTGGTTGAAGATCAGATGGAACAATCACTGACATTAAATTAAAAAACGTATGAAAATAGGATCCCCTTCCAAAACAGAAAATGGTTCTATGGCCTCCTCCAGATGTAGGGTTTGAAACTGTTCCAATAGAATCTCTGAAACAGACTAGACATTTAAGGGAACTGTTGACTGGACAGCGGGGGAGACCTTAAAAGCTCCTAGTCAAGGCCAACTGCAAAAATGTCGAGAACCCCAAGTTCTCTGTTATTTTTTTTAAGCCAGAACAAATTCAGAGAAATGGCCTGTTATTATGCATTCCTGAGGAACAGTCAGGAATGCTGCTGCTATTGCATTCCCTCACCCAATGCACTCTCTGTGAAATCCTGTGTAAATCCAGTGTGGGGGGGGGGGGCAGTGGAGGACAATGAATCAAGGCTACTTAGAGCTCCAACCTCAAGCCCTTCAGAAAGATATCACTGCCAAATGAACTTTGATGGTAGAGAAACTAAAGACAAGAGTTAAATAACGTAATTAGAAAATGGCATATATCCCCAACAGAGGCTGAAAAGGACTATGTTCTGAAATTCTGCTCACAAGGTACTTTTTCCATTTACTGCAGTAGACCTTCCAGGTTGAAGGTTTTTTGCTAAGCTGTGATAATGTGAACCACATCTGAGGGAAGAGTCACATTGTTTGCCATCAATGGAACTGGAGAAACCAAGTAGTTAACTTCAGATAAAGGACTGATAAGTGACTAGATCTGGCCGCAGATACAGGAACTAAGGGGTCCTTCAAGTGTAGCTTGAGAAGAAGTTTGTCTGGGCCAAAATGGGGCTATAAAGAGGACAGTGGCATGCACCAGAAAGCTTTTGGAAGAAATTCTGACAGAGGAAGGGGGTAAGAATAAAGCAACTGTCAGGGGCCAACAATGACACATGGTGTCTTTGGGTGTTTGTTCCCCAGGTGGAACTATAGCAAGATAAATGCTGCGTTTCATATTCTGGTGATTCACAGAGAGGTGACAGTAGGTAGTGCATTAATGAGTGAATAATTCCTGGATTGAGGGATCCCTCATAAGGAAATATGAGATTCTTGCTGAGCCTGTCCACCAAGTCAATGAACCATACAGGGATGTGTGCTGCTGTCAGAAACTAGTGAAAAGCCATCACCCACTGTTACACTCTCATGGCCTCACAGCATACTGGGTACGATCTAGCACCCCCTCCCACTTAAGTACCAGACTAATGCCAAGCTGTCAGTTTCAATATTTATCACTCCCAGAGGAAGTTAATCCTGCAGTTCCTGCATCTCAAGGAACAACCCTCATCTCCAGTACTTTTATGTGAAGACAAGTATCTAACTCTAATCAAAGACTTTGGATCATTCTCCCTTTGTAAATCACTGATGCATCAACAGTCACTGCTGCTACTGGGGAAAGAATCTGGAAGAGTCTGCCCCATGATACTAGCAGAGACTGTATGATAATGGGGAGGGAAAGAGTGGGATCTCTGAGAACATGGAAACAGTAGAAAGCAATGAGGAATTTTAAGGCACTAAAGACCAAACTGTAGCATCTATGTCAAAGATGCCAGGAGTCCCGCTACCCCCAGAATTAAGCATGGGGAGGGTTGCTCAGATATCAGAAGGTTCTCTACTGTGAATTTAAGGATAGAATTCTGTCCTGAGGGAGGGATATCAATGTTATTGTGCTGTCCAACTGACATCCTAGAAACACTAATTGCTGAGTGGGAGAGAAATGACACTGGGGCTGGGGGACCTGCAAATCCATGTAACCAAAGTACTGATCAATCTTTTCTTTGGATCAGGGTCCCTTATTTTTGCGCTTTTTTCTGCTGTCATTTTAGGTTTTGAAGTCTCTGGATCTGGAGGAAGAAGCCCTTTAACAATAAACTTATTCTGGTGATCTGCCAAAGATCAGTGTACAAAGGCAGTGTAAACATCAAGGGATGCAAATAAGTGGAATATTCCTAGACACACTTCACAAATATCATGGAGATCCATGGAGGGATCTTGTGGACAAACACTGTACATTTTCTAAACTGTAGACTTTTCCATGGGTAGACAAGTCTGATTAGAAACACTAAGTATGTAAAGCACAACCCTGACAATATCACTACACGTTACAACTAAAGTAACTCACATGAGTAACAAACACATTTTAACAGTACTACAAGGAACTACTAAATGAACTAACAACTCAACAACAAGCAACAAATTTTAAATATCTAAGTTTTCTATACCTACCACTGTAAATTATAGCTCAACCAGTCAAAACATTTAAGTACTCATATACATTCATCAAACACACTGTATGTGGGAGGGAAAGAAGGTGAAGAGGCTCAATTGACAAATTTTTACAAAGATAGAAGAATCCTGAAATAAAAAAAAGATTTACAATATTTTATCCTAAGATAAACGGGCAAAAGCTACCCAAAAAAATAGAATATTTTAAGGCTAAGAACTTGTCTGCCCAGATCTTGCTACTACTTGGAAGGTGACAAATGAAATCTGAGTTAGTTGGGGGGGGAACAGGGAATTATGGGAAGAAAACATTCTGAAGAGCTTGAGGTTGGAGCACTAAATTTGCTGAATCAGATCAGAGTGGTGACCTGAGCAGCCAAACATCAGATCAGACAGACTGAATGAATGGAAGGAACAGGATCTTGTTCACAGAGCCTACCAAACTCAATAAACCTAACCCAAAACTTTATATGACCTGTTTGGAGGCTAGTGAGGAGAACAAAGCAACCTAGGGGTAATTACATCTGAGGATGGATATTTTTTATTTCTTAAATTCCCGACCCTTGCATGCACCCACAGTGTCCAGGGACAGATGTGCAACCTGTCATCCCACTTCCACAGTAACTCAGACACTGTCCCCATCATCCCAAGGACAATGCTTTCTGCACGTCTCCAACCTCCATATCAGAGATCAGCTGTAGGGTAATTCTTGTTAAACACCTTTATAAAGTTCAGTATGACATCATCATACATTTATATGTAAATGAGAACAAACAATACTGACAATTTTAGCTGCAAACATTATACACACTGTCAAACTTTACATAGCTCATTCAAATCCTGCCATCTTTTAAACCTCATTCCTAGTCAACATGTATTGTTCCCACAATTTCCACTTTTTTCTATGCAATTTTCTATCCTAACCTTTTCTAAAGATCAATTTCCAGTTGTTTTATCACTATATGTTACTATATTTCACTACTTCTAGTACAGTTGGTTTAGACTTTCATTTCCATTTCCTAGTAATTGCTTTTTTTGGCAGCCACTATAATTGCACTCAGCAAGTCCTTACTGGGTCTAGAAAATTTCAATTCTGTATCACAGCTTAAAACATAATTTCCTTAGTCATACCAATTTGCTCATCCAGTGTTTCTGATGGAGTTTGTCAACTCATTACACACCCAGAAAATATATTCCCAATTACTGCTTTCCCCTCCACCACACCTCCAACATTTACTGTCCACCTGAGAAAAAATTCTTTGGGGTTTATTTTGAGTATAAAAGTACATGTATGTCAAAGATGCAGTGGATATAAAGAAAAGTGTACAGACCCCTGTTAAAATGCCAGGTTTTTGTGATATAAAAAAAAAAAGAGACCACGATAAATCTTTTCAAAACTTTTCCCACCTTTAATGTGACCTATAACCTGTACAACTCAATTGAAAAACAAACAAATCTGTTAGGAGTAAAAATATAAAAAATAAAAAGAAATGTACAATAAGCTGGTTGCACAAGAGTGCAAACCCTTAAACTAACACTTTGCTGAAGCACCTTTTGATTTTATTACAACATTCTGTCTTCTTGGGTAGGAGTCTACCAGAATGGCACATCTTGACTTGGCAATATTTGTCCACTCTTCCTTGCAAAAGTGCTCCAAATCTGTCAGATTGCGAGGGCATTTCTTGTGCACAGCCCTCTTCAGGTCACCCCACAGATTTTCTATTGGATTTATGTCTGGGCTCTAGCTGGGCCATTCCAAAACTTTCTTCTGGTGAAGCCATTCTTTTGTTGATTTGGATGTATGCTTGGTGTCATTGTCGTGCTGAAAGGTGAAATTCCTCTTCATCTTTCTAGCAGACGCCTGAAGGTTTTGGACCAAAAGTGATTGGTATTTGGAACTGTTCATAATTCCCTCCAGCTTGACTAAAGTCACAGTTCTAGCTGAAAAGCAACCCCAAAGCCACCACCATGCTCCACCGTAGGGACGGTGTTCTTTTGGTGATGCGAAGTGTTGTTTTTGCGCCACATGTACCTTTTGGAATTGTGGCTAAAAAGTTCAACTTTGGTCTCCTCAGACCATAACACATCTTGCCACATGCTTTTGGGAGAATTGATGTACTGTTTTGCAAATTTTAGCCAGGTCTGGATATTTTTCTCTGTAAGAAAAGGCTTCCATCTTGCAACCCTACCCCATAGTCCAGACATATGGAGAATAGGGGAGATTGTTGTCGCATGTAGTACACAACCAGTACTTGCCAGAAATTCATGCAGCTCCTTCAGTGTTGCTGTAGGTCTCTTGCCAGCCTCCCTGACCAGTTTTCTTCTTGTTTTTTTCATCAATTTTGGAGGGATGTCCAGTTCTTTGCAACGTCAATGTTGTCCCATATTATCTCCACTTTTTGATGACCGTCTTCACTGTGTTCCATGGTATATCCAATGTTGTGCAAAACTTTTTGTTCCCCTCTCCTGACTGATACCTTTCAACAGCAAGATCCCTTTGATGCTCTTTGTAAGCTCTCTCCGAACCATGGCTTTTGCTGTAGCAGGCAACTGAATAAATGTCAGGAAAATCCTACTAGGACAGCTGAACTTTATTTGGGGTTAATTTGCGTCTCTTTAATTGATGGCAGGTGTGTATCCCAGAAGACTGAATGCTGTAATTAAATCAAAAGGTGCTTCAACATGTTTAAGGGTGTGCACACAATAAAATATTAGTTTAAGGGTGTGCACACTTATGCAACCAGCGTATTATACGTTTATTTTTTATATTTTTTCCCATACCAGATTTGTTTGTTTTTCAATTGAATTATACAGGTTATAGGTCACATTAAAGGTGGGAAAAAAGTTTTGAAATGATTTATTGTGGGCTCAATTATTTTATATCGCAAAAGCCTGGTATTTTAAACAGGGGTGTATACACTTTTTATACCCACTGTATGTAAACACTTCCAAGTAAAGATCCTAAATCTTCTAGACTTTGTTTCATATCAGAGAGACATACATATATCCCCCATTGTTTCTTTGTGAATTGATTATCCAATCTCTATTCCCAATCCCTTCTAGTCTCCTCTGACTGATTTATAGTAATCATGCAATATTTAATATGGTCTACTAATTATTCCTTAACAGCAGCTTTTGTTCTAGATGCTACTAAAAACTCTACCAGTGCTGTTCTTTCACTTAGGACCCCACTATTGCTTTTGCTTCGCCTGTACTCTGATATCAATCCTTGATAAGGAAGGCAATCGCCAATCCGCAGTCCAAGTAAACTCCTGGCCTCCTCCCACTCCACCATCTCTCCCCCTCTGATCACTCGTTCCCACAATACCCTGGTCCCCCTGCCAGTCCTCTCCAACAAACCCCAGCCTTTTTTGTCTACTCTCTGTAACCCTAATTGCAGTCATCCCTATCAGCAGAATCTCCCCTCTCCACTCCCATGCTGGCCCATTTCCAAGAATACCTTCTGCTACTTGAGGAATCTAACAGCTGAACCCCTCCCAGCCACCATACCAACAATATCCTTGAACCTCTGAGCCCCCCTTCCCCACCAATGGTTCTAAATATAATGCAAATAAAGGGAAAAGAGGACATCCCCCCAGCTTCTCTGGTCTAACAGAAATCATCAGAGGGGAACCCACCCACTCCAATCTTCACCTCTGATCCCTCATATCCTCTTAAATCAACCTTATAATTTTGCCAGGGAATGCAAATGCTTCCACTGCCCTCCTCACAAACTCCCAGCCCACTCTGTCAAATGCTCACGCGACACCAAGACCCACCAACAACAGTGGCACTCCCTACACTCTGTTTGCTTCCCTCTGGATCATCAATTTTAGCTGTGGGGTGATCTTGAGTGCACAACATTCCCCCATCCATCATACCTTTACCAGCATCTCAGACACCTGAGCCACTAATCAAAATCTGGTCACCTGGGTCATAGTCAGGGCTTTATCCCTCTGTCATGGTGCTGGTTAATGAAGGAAAATAAAAAGATCTACTTTACTAGTTAATTTGAATGGGGATACAGTGGGTTATTCCAAGACAAAGTCAAATAGTAGCAATGAAGAAGCTGGGACGGTGAGATCAACTGAAAATATTCCATTAAATGGTCTTGAACAACTCAAAGGCAGCAAAATTATGTCCATCTTCACCATCATGGAAAATGGAGATGGCAAAAGAATAGCTCAAAATGAAATCAAAAACATTAGGAAAAGTATTCAAGGGCAAAAGGAAGATTTACACTACAGGGTTAGAAAAGACCTATGTCACAATCACTGACATAACCTGAACAATTCACTAGTGTACATTTTTCTAGGAAAAGGCTTCCAAGTTACATGCAAGAGTTTCCCAATCATCTGTCAAAATTCAGAGTTCTGAGCATTGTGGAACTTCAGAGATCAAAATGTTGGTTTGAGGGTGTGGTCTACTGGGAGATTCAGAAAATAAAATAGAAGGTGCTTCCATGGGTAAACACAATGGGAAACCAAGAAAGAAAGAAAAAGAGAACCATAAGTGGCAAAGTTGCAATGAAGCCAGACGTTCACACTACCATCTGGTTCTGCTACGGAGATCAGACTCCTGCTTGGTTCAGCCACCAAGATGAGAGATTAAGGTGCTGCAAAAGAACACAGAGAAGACAATTTCAGCAAGGATGAGAGAAAACATTTTGTAGCCACTACTACAGGGCAGGAAGCCAATAAGGAATTGCTACACTGGCAGTTGTAAAGGAAGCAAACAGATCTACACCAGACCCACTCGTATGAAGATCTGAAAGTAAATATTTCTGGCAATGGTCTATTCTTTAGAATACATAAAGCCCCTATTGAGTTGGTGCGTCAGGGAGTTATCAATTTCTAGAATGCACAGTGGCTTATTCTTTAGAATACATAAGGCACTTACTGAGCTCGTCTGTCAGGGAAATGTCGAGTTCCAGAATGTGCACTGCAGAAAGTTAAAGACTTACAGAGGCGAAATAGATCATTCCCCTGTAAGAACTGAACTCCAATGCAAAACTGGGAGGAACCCATAGAGCCATGATTGCTGATATAACAGACTACTTCCTTAAATATACTCTTACATGCTGTCATTTGTAGAACACCGACATGTCTTCAAGCAAAACAGACCATAATCCCTGCACAGTGTGTTTCTGAAAGTGGACCCTCACCCTACATAGGCATATCTGCTCCACTGAGAATGAGTCTGGGGCTGTGAGGCTTGTACCCTAATAGGTTCACAGACTAGTCAACCAAAGAAAGGACTTGTGGACCCATGCATCCAAAATCCATCAAAGCAAGGACTTATGAAATCAAGCATCCAAAAACCTTCTTCAGCCATACAGAAGCAAATATTAACTACAAACATATTTAAAATCAGCTTGAATACTATAATTGTGGTTATTAGATGCGCTTTACATTAAGGGCTATAATTAGCAGGTTTGAGTAATTTCAGAGGTTTTGTCCCCTATGAAAAAGTTAGCCATAGGTATAAGGTAATTCATCATCATCACTGCCAAACCTGAGGAGATAAACACCAGCTTCCCAGACTCCTCCTTTGGCTGATTAACTGTCCCTGGGAAGGTAGAAGCTTTCCTGGACAATGGAAACAGCCATGCTGCTTTAATGCATGAAAGTTGAGACTCCGTGCATCTTCTCCAGGGTGCAGCACTCTCAGTCTGGGCTGAAAAAAGGTAGTTACAGCAATAAATATTTTCCATTCTCCCTCAGAAGATAGTTACAGCAAAGTAAGGGGTTCACCAAAGGAGCAGGAGAGAACAATAGCACTCTTTATCCACATTTAAGGGAATATTCTCGAATGGAAATCTTTCTCCACAGACTTCAAAGAAGTTAACCTTGGCATCTCCACCTCTACCACCATTTGTCACAGTGGTCTTGAGCAACAAATTCTTTTGAGTCATAGCTTCAGCCAGTAACATCCAGAGCTGATGCTGTTGATGAAGTACCCCTGGCAGCAGGGAGTTCTAAGGTGGACTGATGGAGAAAGACTGGATGCAATGCAGGTGCAGCTGACTAAGCAAAAGTAGACGAAAGCAATGAAGTGGGTGCAACCTTTAGATTACAGCATGAAGCCGATGTCACAAAGGCTGAAGTAATAAATATGAAAGGAGTTGATTATGAATATCTGACGATAGACAACACTAGGAACAATAAAATAGTCATTGCTAACAATCTTGGAACGATAACCTGAAATCAAGAGTTCACACTGGTCCTGGTGTTTGGTACTCTACAGTCAGAGCCAGCATACAGGAAGGTGACTGGAGTGCCAACAATGGACAAGGAGGAATCCAATATCAGCCCCACCATCAAAAAGTGAAGCTACAAAACGTATCTGGACTAAAGGGAGACAGAAGTATATCACTGGTACCATACAGTAAATGGATTCTCTGTTCTTCTCTAGAACCAAAGGCCACTGTCATTAGGGACCCATAAAAGAGCCAAGAAGCAGCCAATGAATTCAGAACAGCTGCTACAACCTTGCTGACTAAGGAAGGAGAGACTGCACGGCAACTGCCAGCAGGCTGCAGAATAATTTGGTGAGTATGCAAGTTTGCATCTATCCCTTCAATCTACCAGAGCCTTCCCTATCACTGGAGGAAGAGCAAATGAAGAAAAGACGACTAATAATGGAGACATTAAAGAAATAGAAACTGAGGTTATGGATTACCTGCAAAGTGATGGATTTAGTGTAGAAAATACTCAGATAACACAACAGGATAAAGCAACGGTCACCAAATTAAGTAGAAACCAGTGGAACAAGAAGCATCTAATCAGTTGACATATGAAGATAATTTGCTGGAGCCTCCCACAGGAAACCAGAACAAAGGTTCAGCTGGAGCTATACAGCAAGGAAAACAGGAAACGGTGGCAACCGTAACACAGTCAATGTCAGGGAGTGACAGGCCACTGATTTCCCATATGAAAAAGCAATGGATGACACAGGGTGAAACTGGAGAATGTGGCACAGTAAGAAGCTCTGTAACTTTCTATAGAATGCTCCCAGGAAACTGGGGACAGTGTGCCCTAAGTTTAGACGAAAATTATCTAAAGTTGCTGGATTTAATAGAAATGGATACACATATTAAGATCAATGAAAGAAATAGACTGCAGAAGGTCAATAAAACCCAAAAAGTTAGAAGTTTGATAAAACAAATGAACACAATAATTAGGACTGTCCATAAAGATTCATGCAACATAACAGAAGTAAACAGAAAACACTACTGTGCAGCCAAACTAATAACAGATGAGGTTCTACCACAAGAACAGGGTAGTAAGGTAAAGGACGGGGACAAATCGAATGTCATCATGGAAGCATTGAATAGAGAAAACTATAAAGCAATAAGACAAGTGGTGTCACTGTTGGAGGAGTACAGAAGAGGGAAAGTACAGTTTTGTACCTACCATAAATGTAGAGTGCCAATACAGCTGCAGTCATAACAGATGGGTTTTCCTGCCGTCAGGCGGGTCCTCAGTCAGCCGAATTCCAAAGTCTAAGTCCGGCGTCGGTTGTCGTCGCTTCTTCCCTGACGTCAGTGCGATAGGGGTATAAAAGAACCAGCCGACACCATTTTCTTCAGTTTTTCTTGCCCCAGATGTCAGGTGCCCCCAGAAGGAAGGCAATACATAAATTTATGTAATAATGCAATGCAGTATAATCAAAAAAAACAGTAGTTGCAAGCAAATACACCATAAAAGAATACCCCAATCAGGTTGTATGAGGACGTGTTCGCCATAAGGCCTGTTCCAGAGAGGAAGGAGGGAGGAAAACCTGGACTGCAGCTGTATTAGCACTCGAACATCTACATTTATGGTAGGTACAAAACTGTACTATGTTCATCGTGCATACAGCTGCAGTCATAACAGATGGGTAGAATACCAAAGCTAAAAAAAGGGGTGGTAGGCACTAGGTGGAACTAGGAGGAGCCAGGATGCCCTGCAAAACTGCAGTGGCAAAACCTGCTCTAGATTTGGAGTATAAAGGCAGGTGATAGTGCTTGGAGAAAGTATGCACAGAACTCCAAGTGGCAGCTTCCAAAATATCTTTGGCAGGAACCCCCCTGAGGAAAGCTGCAGAGGTAGCTGTGGCCCTTGTGGAGTGAGACCTGATGCCTGCAGGTACAGTTTTACCATGAAGAGAGTAACAAAAGCGTATGCAGTGGGCTATCCATTTTGAGATTGTCTGTTTGGAAATAGGCTTCCGTTGAGCCCCTGTAGCATAGGACACAAAGAGTTGCTCTGATTTTCTGAAAGGCTTTGTTCTGTCCAAATAATAACGTAGTTGTCTGTGAATGTCCAAGGAATGTAGTAGTCTCTCCCCTTTGTTTTGAGGATTGGGGTAAAAGGTAGGCAAGTGGATAGCCTGATTCAAGGCTACCCTGGATACTACCTTTGGCATAAAGGAAGGATTGGTTCGTAAGGAAACTCTGTCCTGATGGAAAATGATGAAGAGCTGCACAGCCATGAGGGCTTGTAGTTCCGAAACCCTGCGAGCTGAGGTGATAGCCGGAAGGAAGGCTGTTTTCCAGGACAAATATTGCAGTTCTGTTGAGGCCGCTGGCTCAAAAGGAGGCAAAGTCAGTTTCTCTAGAATGAAATTGAGATCCCAAGCCGGTACTGGTTGTTTCCTTGAGGGTTTTATATTCTTAGCCCCTCTGAGGAACTGCCTTAAGAGGGGGGGGGTGAGAGAATAAAGGTGGATCAGTGTTGTATTCTGCAGAAATGGCTGAGGCATGGATTTTGATGGAAGAGAATGAAAGTCCACTGCTTAGCATCTCAGCTAGGTACTGTAATATTTGAGGTAAATTCAGTATTCCAGGGTTCTGGCCCTTTTTCTCATTCTAAGCACAAAACCGTTTCCATTTGGCGGAGTAGGCTTTTCTAGTAGAAGGTCTTCTGGCCTCCAAAATGACATCCTGTACCTCCTTGGAGAGTAGGGTCTGTTGTGATTTTAAGGAATCCTCCATGCGGCTAGATTGAGTGGTTTCAGCTGACTGTGAAGAGTTTTGAAGTTGTGCTGAGTCAGTAGAAGAGGCATTAGAGGCAGGACCCATGGTGGGGAATGCGTTAGGCTCCTCAGGAGTGGGTACCAGTGTTGTCTTGGCCAGTCTGGAGCGATGAGACTCATCTTTGGTCTGTCTGCTCTGGTTTTTAATAGAACTTTGGGCAGCAGAGGAAGAAGTGGAAAAGCATAAACTGTCATTGTTGTCCAACTGAAAGAGTGCGTCCACTTTCCAGGCCTGTGGATGAAAGGTCCTGAATTTTGCCAATTGGTGATTTCTGTGGGAGGCAAATAGATCTATGTCTGGCCTTCCCCATGCTTGAAATATTTTTGAAAAAACTTGAGGATGCAACTTCCATTCGTGTGGATCTGTCATGTTTCTGCTTAGGTTGACTGCCAGCGTGTTTTCCTTGCCTGGCAGGAACTGTGCTTGAAGCTCGATTTGCAATTCTAGAGCCATGTTCCAAAGAGGCATGGCTAGCCTGCATAGGGGGTATGAGTGGGTTCCTCCCCGTTTGTTTATGTACCACATTACTGTGGTGTTGTCTGTCCTTATCAATAGCTGGCCTGGATGCAGCAGGTCTTTGAAAGCTATAATAGCATTTATTACGGCTAGCATTTCCTTTTGATTGATGTGAAGGTGCTTTTCCTTTTGGGACCATCTGCCCTGAATGCACCGATCTGACATGTGCACCCCCCAGGCGTAATCAGAGGCGTCTGTTGTGATGGTTTGACTTGCTTGAGGCTTGCAGAATGGGTGTGTTTGTTTGGCATGCTTGAGCCCACCACAGAAATTCCTTTTGAAGACATGGAATTAGTGGTATTATTGCTTCCAAGCTGTGGCTGTGCTGAGACCATAGGTTTTTCAGGTACCATTGAAGTTTCTTTGCACATGGGGTTAGTAGGATGCAAGATGCCATGAATCCCAGAGCCTGCAGATTTTCCTTGCAGTCAGCCTGGTGAAAGTTGTCAGTTTTCTGAAGTATTGAGTTAGTTGCCCTCGTTTCTCTGGCATGAGGTAGGCCGTCTGGGTGTTTGTATCCAAGTTGGCACCCAGGAAAATTATTGTTTGAGAGGGTATTAGTCTTGATTTCTTTCTGTTGACTGTGTATCCCAGGGAATTCAACAACCGTATTACAAAAGCCAGATGTTTCAGAAGTATGTGCTTGCTGTCCGCTTGGATCAGGCAGTCGTCCAAATATGGGTATATTTGTATCCCTTGCAGTCTGCAATAGGCAATTACTGATGCCAGGCATTTCATGAACACTCTGGGCGCGTAGATAAGCCAAAGGGCAATGCAGAGAATTGATAATGTGTTGAACCTGCAAGAAATCTGAGGTATCTTCTGCAATCTTGTCCGATTGGGACATGCAGGTATGCCTCCTTGAGGTCCAGTGTTACCAGCCAAGACTCCTTGCCCAGCATGGGAAGAAGCTGCTGTAATGTGAGCATCTTGAATTTTGGCACGAGTAAAAAAGTGTTTAGGATGGATAGGTCCAAAATAGGTCTCCAATCTTTGTCCTTGCTTGGTACCAGGAATAGTCTGGAATAAAAACCTTGACCCTGTTCTTGTGCAGGTACCTCTTGAATAGCTTTCATGTCCATGAGATCTGAAATTTGTTTTTGTGCCACTGCCCTTTGATTGTGTGGCAGGTTTGGCATGCCTCTCATTTTTGGAAGGGTGTGAAAGTGGAATCTGTAGCCTCTGTCTATAATGTCCAGGATCCATTTGTCTTGTGACAATATGCCAATTTTTTGAAAATAATGCCAGTTTTCCGCCTAAAGGTGCTGCCATTTGAGCCTTGCTTGGCATGCAAAAGGGAAAGTCATTGGTTCTGCTTTCTGAATGGCTGTGAACTATCCTCACTACCTCTTTGGGTAGGTGCTTGCCACTGTCTGCCTCTAAACGATCCTTGAGATTGCCCTCTACCCCTCGGGTACCAGTATCTACCTCTTTGGGGTCTGTCCGTGGCTGGAAAGGACCAATTTTTTGAAGGCCAATTTCTACTGAAACGTGGAGGTTGTACCTGTAGGAAATCTTTCACTGTTTGCATTGATTTTGCCTTTTCCTCCATTTTCTTTAATACCTCCTCAGCTTTAACACCAAACAATACATCTTTTTGCAGATGTGCATCCAGTAATTTAGCTTTGACATAATCTGGTAAGGTTTGCTCTGAGCCAAGCATGTCTTCTTATGACTACATGAGGCCTCCAAAGCATCAAAACCACATTGCAAGGTATGTTTACCTACTTGTTCTGCACTATGTATCAAATCCTGCAACTCCTTCAAATCTCTTTGTTCAGGCTGTGACATTTTGCTTCTCAACTGTGATAACAGAAACTGTTGGTACTTTAACATATGGAACTGGCAGTTTAACGCCCTCATGGATAAGGTGGCCGAGGTGTATACCTTTTCCCCCCACCTTTCCAAAGCTCTGGAATCCCTCTCTGAAGGTAAAGGATTTTTAGCAGTGGAGGCCTTAATTCCCTTGGGGCCCTCTGAGATAGTTTCTGGGTCAGCCGCATGGCTTTTGTATAGGAATTGGTGTGAGTCAGGAACCCGGTAATACCAGTCAGGCTTGACTGGGGCTGGAGGTAGAGAGTCTGGGTTAAGGCAGGACTCCAAATACACATCATCAAGGATATCTAAGACAGGGGGTATAGCCAGAGGCCTGTGCTGAGGGAGCAAGAGAAAATCCCTAAGCCTTTTCTTGGAGTCAGAGTACTCTTGACCTTCCCAGTGGAAGTGTTCCCTCAAGGTATGCAAGGTTTCCCCAAAAGAGAAATCCTCAGGGGGGGGAGACAGAGGGAATGGACTCCTCTGCATCAGAATCTTCAAAAGGGGAGTAAGAATGTTCCTGGTCATCAGAATGTTCTGAAATAATGGAAGCCTGGTCCGAGGAAGGGGATTCTTCCTCCACTCTGGTCCTTTTTTCTGGGGGGGGGGGGGGTTGAGAACCCCTGATAAGAGAAATTAAGTCCTCAGCCATTTTGAGCATCTGCTTTTTAGGCATGAGGCCTTGAGAAGGGCTCTGTGGGGTTTGTTTTTTAGAATGCATGGCTGTCTTAGACTTAGTGAAAGCCTTGATGGAAAAAGAAGAGGAAGGCCTGAAGACATTTTGAGAGGAGGCAAACCTGTCTAAACTCTGAGTTTCACCGCCAAGAATGGCTTCAGTATCTGTAGTCGGGGTGTGGGCCGAAGAGCCTGCGACCTCTGGTACAGAAGACACCCCCAATGAAGTGTCGTCGGTAGTCAGGGGCTGCGTAGGCACCTCGCTGAGAACCGGACCACCTGTAGTCGGCTTTGGCATGGTGTCGTTAGAGGCCGCGGACCTCGTGTGTCGGTCCTTATCTTTGCGTCTTTTAGTCAAAACTGGAGTAGAGTATCCGACGACATTATGTAGTTAAATTTTTTGCCAAAAAAAGTGCTGGGCGAACTCCACCCGACGCTTACTGGTGTGTTTGTTGAATGTAGCACAAAAAACGACAGGCCGAGACGTTGTGGTCTGGGCCTAAGCAAGGAATGCAGAGGGAATGAAAATCCTTATGCGGTATTTGCTTCCCACATGAAATACAATTATTAACTTTGTCCGACATCGGTCTGAGGCAAGAAAAGTTTCCCCAATGGGGTACTTAGCTTTCAAGAAGACTTCGGTTGCAGATATTCGTAATCTCAGGAGCTGGCCGACCGGCACTTGCGAACTGTTTCTGCTTCGGGCACCGCACGGCAAGAAAGACTGAAGAAAATGGCGTTGGCTGGTTCTTTTATACCCCTGTCGCACTGACATCAGGGAAGAAGCGACAACCGACGCCGGACCTAGACTTTGGAATTCGGCCGACCGAGGACCCGCCTGACGGCAGGAAAACCCATCTGTTATGACTGCAGCTGTATGCACGATGAACATCAGATCAACAAAAATAGATATACATGATAAAAGCAATGCGCAGTATTATAATGCATCAGGATTTATCATGCACTATCACAAATAATAAATTAAAATATCAGCACAGGCAGAAAATACACAGGATAAGCACAAAATAAGCAACTTATTGATGACCCAAAAAAGTTTTATATTTTATAGAGAATTGGGAAACAAGGTGAAAGACCACAAAAAAAAAAAAAAAAAAAAAAAAAAAAAAAAAGATACATTTTGGAGAAGTACTTATGATGCTAAATGGACAGAAAACGTTAAAGAAAGAATAAGGAGTTCAAATGCACAGGATATGAAATGGGATGAAGTAATGGCCAGAGACTGAAACAAAGTTAAGAAAAGCCTCTAATTGGAAAATGCTGGGCCCAGATGCAGTACCTATCTTCTGGCTAAAAGTATTACCAATTTTGCATGAAGACTTGGCCATGAGTAAGAACTATTTATATGTGCACCCCGAACAGACACAGGAAAAACAATGTTCATACTCAAGTGAATCTGCAAGCTACCCTAAAAATTATAGGGCAATAACTTTCCTTCCAACGACGTATAAACTATACACTGGAATTGATGCAGAGTTTATAGTCACTTAGAAGAAAACTCAATTATGGCTATAGAACAAAAGGTAATAAAAGAAAGTCATATGGAACAAAGGATCATTTGTTGTTAAATAAAGTCATAGTGGAGAACTGTAAAAAGGGGAAGAATCTACAGTATAGCACGGACAGACTACAAAAAAGCACTTTAGAGTATCCCACATTCATGGATAAAACAGTGATTACAAATGTGTAAGATGCACAGTACATTGATAAACTACATCACAGCGACCATGAAACAGTTGCAAACCACTCTGCAATTTAACCATGACAAAGGACAGATTATTATTCCAGGAATAAAAATCAAAACAGGGATATTCCAGGGCGACTCTGTCACCTCTGCTCTTTTGCCTTGCCCTTAATCATTAAGCTGTCTGCTTAACGGATTGCGTCATGTCTATAATTTGGCTCCCAGAAAGGAAAAGCGTAATGACTTATCTTCTGTCGATGATTTAAAACTGTATAGTTCATCAGATGAGGAACTGAAAGCAAAACTGAAAGTAGTCAAAACTTTTTCAGATGATATAAGAATGTTATTTGGTCTTGATAAATGTGCAAAAGCCACCTAAAGCAGGAAAGCTGCAGCAACAAGAAAAAAACTGTTTGGGACAAGAATGGGATCTAAAAGAACTTGAGCAAGGGGGAGTGTATACATATTTGGGAATTGATGAAGGCGCAACAAATAAAACATGAACAAATGGGAATAAAACTCAGTACGGAATATTTTAGAAGACAAATTAATCTTGAAAACAGCATTGACATCTAGTAACAAAGTTCAAGCTATAAACCAATTTGCTCTTCCTGTCCTAACTTACAGTTTTTGAGGGACTGACTGGCCCAAAAAGGTGTTGGATAAATTAGGTAGGAAAACAAGAAGGATGCCTCATGTACTTCAAACTATTTATAAAAATCGGTGCATACCAAGATTATATATTCCTCTTTCCGAAGGGGGTATGGGCCTCCTTGAAAGTGATTACATGTATATATCTGCAATCATGGGCCTGTAATCATATCTACTGACCTCATAAGACACATAGTGAATGTTTTGAAACACGAGGAGAATAAATCTAAGATGACTTCCTGCACAGTCTAGTAGAAGCCCATTGGTGTCAAGCGGGAGTGGAAATCAAACCAGAAGTTAATAAAAATCAGGCAGAAACTCAATGTGCCAAAAAGCAAAAGAAAGAATATAAGGTGTAGGATCAGATGAGAAAGCAAGAAATGTGGAAAATGCATAAATGTAGTTGCAAGTACAGAAAACTCCTAGAACAACCTCAAGCTGATCAGGATGGAATGCAGGAATGGTTAAGGAGAGGTGAATTCAAACCAAAATATGAATGGTTTACAGTCTTGGGGTGCCAATATTAACCTATATGTACGTAGTGCACTAGTCCATTGAACATGTGAGAGAAACAGCCAAATTTAGGTTTTGTAAAACAGAACTGGAAACAGATGCACACCTTCTCGCTGGTTGTGATGTACCAATGGCAGGAGGATTGTATAGTGAAAGGCATAATAATGTGACAAGACTATTGTATTGGGAATTGTGCAAACATTATAATAGTGAAGTAGCTAAAAAACACGAGTTACAAAGCATCACAGAAAATGAAGAAGTCTACATCACATGGGATAACAGTTCAAAAGATACACGCGAGGAAACCAGATATAGTGGTCCATGAAAAGACAAAGTAGCATTGAAATTGCTACACCCAGTGACTACCTTGTCTTGCGCACAGAGATACACACAGTCATAAAATATAAGGATTTTCAGGCAGAAACAAGAGCAATGTGGAAGAAAGATCCCCAGACAGTAACAGTAGTAGGAGCAAAAGGTCTTATAAAACAGAATCTACAATTGTATTTAGATATGTGTTACTGATGCATGTAAGTCTTAAGAATTGCAGAAGGAATCATTACTGATCACACTGAGGGTGCTGCAAAGAACACTTCTGGCTGATATCAAAGACTGAAACAATACTAATTTCCAACTGTATTTTGACTTAAGAATGGGGTCCATTCCTGTCATGGTATTAGAAACCCAAAAGATTTGGAGAAAATGTAAGAGAGAAAATCACTGGCATCAAAGGTAGCAAAAGCCAAGACTCTAGTGTAGGATAAACCAACAGACTCTACATTCAAGGTCTGTACTAATAAAGTGGGAAGATCTATATTGTACACAGAACTAGACAAACTGAACTGTAAGGGAAGAGGAGATAATATATAGTCAAGTCAGTTAAAAGTACAGCAGCACCTATGAATATCTCAGAAGGACCAGATGTCTGGGAATAAGCCCATGAAAGTTTACACTGCGAAAGTAGAAGCTTTCATTTTGGACCCACTTCCATCTTCTGTTAAGTCATGATGCCTAAAACTTTTTGCAATGACACTCCATCTAGAAGAATTTTAGTGCGAATAAATACTTCTTAAAGCCCTTGTGCCAATGAAAAACAAAACTACAGTACTGGCAGCAGGCAGTACAATGGAGTTCATACCAAGAGAAACAAAGACATTTGGTGTGTCTGTCCCTGACAAGGCTCTATTTGCCATAATCATACTAGTTTGTCAACTGGTATGCCAATAGCTAACTACCCTTCAGCTGAAAAAGCACAATATATTTGCTGTACAAATTACTAAACAAAAAGTACAGTTTTGTACCTACCATAAATGTAGATGTTAGTGTTCACACTGCTGCAGTCATTACACTTGGGTTATCCTGCCGTCAGGCGGTCCCGCAGTCGGCCAGAGTTCCAAAGTCTTGGTCCGGCGTCAGTTGCTGTCGCTTCTTCCCTGACGTCAGTGCGCCAGGGGTATAGAAGATGCATCCGACGCCATTTTCTTCAGGTTTTCTTGCCCCAGATGTCAGGTGCCCCCAAGTAGATAGGCAATATCTATATTGCTAATAAAAAATATACATTTAAAAATAAAAACAATACCTTCAGTTACAAGCAAATACACCACAAATGTTGTATAGGATAGAAAGGTATAGATAAGTCCAGCTAGTTCAGAGGGGATGGAGGGAGGGTAACCTGGACTGCAGCAGTGTGAACACTCGAACATCTACATTCATGGTAGGTACAAAACTGTACTATGTTCATCGTGTTACACTGCTGCAGTCATTACACTTGGGTAGAATCCCAAAGCTAAGGTTGGGTGGCTGGTCTATAAAGAGTTAGGATTGGCTATGAGGCCCTGCAGAACTGCAGTGGCAAATCCTGCTCTGGATTTAGAGTAAAGAGGCAGGTGGTAATGCTTGGTAAAGGTGTGCACTGAACTCCAAGTTGCAGCCTCCAAACTTTTCTTGGTAGGTACTCCTCTGAGAAAGGCTGTTGAAGTGGCTGTTGCCCTGGTGGAATGTGGCCTGTTATTTGGGAGATTTTCCATGCTGTGTGTAGCAGTAACGTATACAGTGTCCTATCCATTTGGATATAGTCTGCTTTGAGATAGCCTTGCCCTGTGATCCTGCAGCATATGCTACAAACAGTTGCTCAGTTTTCCTGAAAGCTTTTATTTTGTCAAAGTAGAAGCATAGCTGCCTGTGTATGTCCAAAGAATGCAGAAGTTTCTCCCCTTTATTCTGGGGGTTTGGATAAAAAGTTGGCAAATGGATGGTTTGGTTAAGAGCCACACTAGATACCACCTTTGTCATACAGGTAGGGTTTGTCCTTAAAGAAACCCTGTCCTGATGAAAAATTATAAATGGTTCCACTGCCATTAATGCCTGTAGCTCTGAGACTCTTCGTGCTGAAGTTACTGCCAGGAGCAGAGCTATTTTCCATGATAAAAATCTTAGATCGGCTGTACTGGCTGGCTCAAAAGGTGGCAGGGTCAGTTTTTCCAAAATGAAATTGAGGTCCCACGTTGGTGCTCTCCGGGACGGTCTTATGTTTTTAGCCCCTCTGAGGTACTGCTTTAGCAAGGGATGAGAGAATATAGGAGGATCCATGTAGTAATGTATTGAAATTGCAGAGGCGTGGATCTTAATTGATGAGGACAGGCCTTTGTCCAGCATCTCAATTAAGTATTGTAAAATCTGAGGAATGTTTGTGACAAGAGGGTCAAGGCTTTGAGCCTGGTTCCAGGCGCAGAATCTCTTCCATTTTTCTGAGTAAGCTTTCCTGGTGCTAGGCCTCCAAGATGACATCCATAACAGCTTTAGAGAGGTGTTGCCTGTTTGACTAATGAATCTGCCATGCAGCCAGGTTTAGGGTTTTGAGCCGTCTGTGCAGGATCTGATTGTTTTGCTGAGTCAGGTGGTGTGGGCAAAATCCATGGTGGGCCTTGAGCTAAGTTCCTTAAGATAGGGTACCAGTGCTGGCGTGGCCAGTCTGGAGCAATCAGGATCATCTGTGGTTTTTCTTGTCTGGCTTTTAGGAGTACCTTTGAAAGGAGAGGCAATGGCGGGAAGGCATAAACTTTTAGGTTTTTCCAGCTGAACAAAAGAGCATACACTTTCCATGCTTGTTTGTGATAAGTCCTTGTGCAGAATTTTTGTAATTGGCAATTCTGTGGGGAGGCAAAAAGATCTATGTCTGGGCATCCCCATTTTTGCATTACCATGCTGAAGATTTGTGGATTCAATTTCCATTTGTGAGGGTCCATGATATTTCTGCTTAGATAGTCTGCCAGAGTATTTTTCTTTCCTGGCAGGAATTGCGCTTGCAGGTGAACTTGATACGTTAGAGCAGTGTTCCACAAGGTCATAGCTTGCCTGCATAGGGGATAAGAATGACTGCACCCTTGCTTGTTTATGTACCACATTACTGTGGTGTTGTCTGTCTTTAATAATAATTGTCCTGAATGCAGAAGGTCCTTGAAAGCTGTTAGGGCATTTTGAACAGCCAACATCTCTTTTTGATTGATGTGAAGATGCATCTGGTCTGTGGTCCACTTCCTCTGAATGCATTTTCCTGCCATGTGTGCTCCCCAGGCGTAATCGGAAGCATCTGTTAGAATCTGCCTGGCTGTGGATAGGGTAAAAGGCTGACCCTTGTTTAGGTGACATGCCTGTGCCCACCATCGAAACTCCTGTTGTAGGCAGGGAATCATTAGTATTACTGCTTCTAAACTGTGAGAGTGTTGAGTCCAAACACATTTTAGGTACCACTGTAATTTCCTCATATGCAGTCTGGCATATGGTATTAGTAGTATGCAGGATGCCATGAATCCCAGGGCCTGCAGAATTTTTCTTGCAGGGAGATGGGACTTTTTTGCCAGTAGTTGAAAATATTGAGTTAGTTGAACTTGTTTGTCTGGCGTGAGGTAAGCCATCTGGGCCATTGTATTTAAGCTGGCACCCAGGAATATAATCTGTCGTGAGGGCACTAGTTTTGACTTCTTTTCGTTTACTGTGTACCCTAGAGAAATTAGCAACCTTTTTACAAATGCCAGATGAGGTAGAAGAATGTCCTTTGTCTCTGCTTGAATGAGGCAGTCGTCCAGGTATGGATATATTTGAATTCCTTTTTGTCTGCAAAATGCAATTACTGGTGCCAGGCATTTTGTGAAGACCCTGGGCGCAGTAGATAAGCCAAAGGGCAGTGCAGAGAATTGGTAGTGCATTGTACCAGCTTTGAATCGGAGGTATCTTCTGCAATTTTATTCGATAGGGACATGCAGGTATGCCTCTGAGGTCCAGAGTAACAAGCCAAGCCTTCTTGCCCAGCATGGGTAGAAGCTGCTGTAATGTCAACATTTTGAATTTTGGAATATCCAGGTAAGTATTTAGAAAGGTCTAGTATGGGTCTCCAGGCCTTGTCCTTTCTGGGAACCAGGAAGAGTCTTGAGTAAAATCCTTGTCCTTGTTCCTGTGGTGGTACTTTTTTGAATAGCTCTCATGTCCATGAGTGCTGAAATTTGTTTTTGTGCCTCTGTCCATTGATTTTGTGGCAGGTCTGGCATTCCTTTTAGCCTTGGTAAAGTATGAAAGTGGAACCTGTAACCTTGAGACACAATATTCAGAACCCATTTGTCTTGGGTGATTGTTTGTCAGTTTTGAGAAAAAAGTGCTAGTTTTCCCCCTAAGGGGGATTCCAAAAGGGAAGTGCTTGGCGTACGAAGGGGAAAGTCATTGTGACTGTTTCCTGTAAGGTTGAGACTTGTCCTCACCTCCTTCTGGGGTTGAGGTGCCCCACTGTCGTTGTCCGTTTGAGCCTTGGGGTGGAGATCTGCCTCTTGGGCGTCTGTATCTGCCTCTCTGTGGCCTGTCTGACACTGGAAAGGACCAATTCTTTGTTGTTCAATTTCTGCTAAATCGAGGTGGCTGTACCTGTAAGAAATCCTTGACTGTTTGCATAGATTTAGCTTTATCCTCCATTTTCTTTAACACCTCTTCTACCTTAACACCAAAGTTATCATGCTGTAAAGGAACATCCAATAATTTTGCCTTAACATGATCAGGTAAACTCTGTTCTTTTAACCAAGCATGTCTTCGAATCACAGAACCTGTAACTGCGGCTCTACAAGAGGCCTCTAATGAATCAAAACCAAACTGTAGAATATGTTTTCCCACCTATTCAACTGCATGCAATAAATCCTGCATTTCTTTACAATCAGGAGCTTCTGAGCTTGCAAGCATTTTCTGTTTTAACTGAGCCATTAAATATTGTTGGTACTTAAGCATGTGAAACTGGCAATTTAAAGCTCTTACTGCTAAAGTTGCAGAAGTGTATACTTTCTTCCCCCATCTATCCAAAGCTCTGGAATCTCTGTCAGAGGGTACTGGATTTTTTGCAATGGAAGCCTTAACCCCTTTTGGACCCTGGGAAATAGTTTCTGGATCCGCCGAAGGGTTTTTATAAAGAAACTTGAGAGTCTGGGACTCTATAATATCTATCTGGCTTGGCTGGTGCAGGGGGCAAAGAATCAGGAGATAAGCTGGATTCAGAGAACACATCATCCACAATATCTAGCACAGGCGGAATAGCCAAAGGCCTGTGCTGAGGCAATAAAAGGAAATCCCGGAGCCTTTTCTTGGATTTTGAGTAGCCCTGACTTTCCCAATGGAAATGCTCCCTCATTGTATGCAAAGTTTCACCAAAAGAATAATCCTCAGGAGGAGGCCTAGTTGTCTCCACGTGGGAGTCGGAGGCAGCCTGTGGCTCTGAGGTAGCAGGTGTCAGGGGCTGCGAAAGCACCTCACTGAGAACTGGCGACTGGCCTAGAAGAGGTTTTTTGTTATCGGTTTTGGACCTCGGATGCCTGTTTATCCTTGTCCTTGGCGTTTTTTCGGTATTGCGGTCGTCGGTTGATCCGACGGCATAGTATAATTGAACCTTCGGCCAAAGTAGTGCAAAGCAAAAACAAAACATCTTTCTATAGTGCGTTTGTTAAATCTAGCACAAAACCGATAACTAGTGACGTCGTGATCAGGGCCTAGGCATGAAATACAGTAAGAGTGTAAGTCATTATGAGGTATTTGCTTCCCACAAGAAATACAATTATTAACTTTTTCTGGCATCGGTCTGAGGCAAGAAAAAAGTTTCCCCCAACGGGGTACTTAGCTTTATTGAAGACTTCAGATCTGAAATTCGACTTCAAAAATCTCAGGAGTTGGCCGACCGGCACTTGCGAACTGCTTCTGCTTCGGGCACCGCGCGGCAAGAAAGACTTAAGAAAATGTCGTCGGATGCATCTTATATACACCTGGCGCACTGACGTCAGGGAAGAAGTGACAGCAACCGATGCCGGACCAAGACTTTGGAACTCTGGCCAACTGCGGGACCGCCTGACGGCAGAATAACCCAAGTGTAATGACTGCAGCAGTGTAACATGATGAACATCAATGCAAGAAATGTTCACTCTGCACTCACTAAGCAGCAGCAAAAGGACTGGCAGGAGAGCTAGAGACCACCCACATGGCAACTATTGCAAAATGCAGTAGGGAAGGTCTCAGATCACAGACTACTGGAAGAACATAACAGAACTGGAGAGAAGAGAATAAGTCATAACAATCTTTCTGCCAGACCATCTCAAAAGCAAGACAAAATTATCATGTGGATGTGACATCAAGACTGGTGCAGCTGCCATGAACATGAGGACCCATTTCCTAGCAATACCCAACGTAACTTGCAAAGGATTAAAATAAAATCATGTTAAATTCTAAATCATAAGATTATGCACTTCTGTAGAGAAAACCAAAAGAAAGCAAAAGTACTGAGAAGGGCAGCCCTTGTGAGAACAGAGAGAAAACATATTCAGGGCGTATAAAGTTGAGTCCTGAGTCACTCACAGAATTTTAAAAAGGCAGTGAAACTTCAGAAAGACTGAAATGGACAGATAGGAGGGATGATGTTAACTTCCCAACAACAAACAGGTAAGACTGCTATTTGGTGCGACTGCATTACTAAAATGACAGATTCAGAATGCTTTACATATGCTCTGTAACAGATAAGAGAAACTAACATAATACAGGAACACCACAATGTCAGTGAACAAGTGGGAAGTATGAAGTCTAAGAACAACAAAAGAAAGGAAGGAAAAAGGCAGCTGGAAGGGTGATGTGACAAATGCCTAAAATTCTATTTCACACAGAGAAAGGCAGGACTCTGGAATGCAATCTATGTAGGATGGTATAAAATGTTAAGAATATAGATCAAAGGAGCTCAAGGCCAGACAGAAGGGGCAGAATGAAAAATGCACCTGGAATGCTGGTTCGCCTCCGGCTTGAAATGCTGAGCTGTCCAAGGGAGTAACCAAACAACCAACGGCTTGGCTTCCTTCCTCAGTGGGGAGAATGTAGGTCTAGATACCTCTAATTCATCTGCTGATGCAGCCAGGGAATAAGTAAATGGCAACCACGACAGTTACAACAGGGTTTACACATACTAAAAAAAACATCATTACATTAGGCAGTAAATCAGGGTGCTGGGTAGGAAACACTGAAGAATATAACTAAGACGCATTCAAGAGGAACTGGTGTCCTGCTGAAAAAGAATACTCAAATAATACTTTAATACTTGTACACCACTTTTCAGCAGCAGCCTGTTTTATGCAGTATTATGAATGGCAAGTGGTGCCTTAAGACCATTATGCAACTACTGCACGCCACAAACAAAAATGGTCAGATTCCAGTTTGGTAGCATACTCATCATTTTGTAGGAAGTGCAAAACAGTAACTGGATCTTGAAAGCAATGCACTGTTTTATCACACAGACAGATTGCTGAAAGGTTTAGAAATCATACTACTTTGGAAACTTGAAAAACATAAGTGTCACATACTACATCACAGAAAACAATTAAGGATAACTAAAGTAATGTCTTTCGGCTTTCCCCAGTTAGGGGTCGCCACAGCTGAACGCGGGTCCGCTTATGATTGGCAGTAGATTTTTACGGTGCCGTGGTGCCAGCCCGACAGCCAACCTTCAACAAAGGCACACCCATTCACGAACGCACCTACCTGCATGTCTTTAAAAGTCACTCAACCACGGGGAGGACATGCAGACTCCACAGAGAAGGCACTCCAGCTGAGAATCGAACCGGAGAATCTCTTGCTGTGAGGTGACAATGCTAACCGCTGCACCACTGCAGCCTAAAAGCTGCAAATCTGTCTCTGCAAAAAAAAAAAAAAAGTTTCTAAATGTGAAAAAACAAAAAAAAAAAGGGAAGGAGGTTCTAACGTCAAAGAATGTAAAGACAGTCAATGTTCAGTGCTCAACAGAAACCTGCAAGATGAAAACTCCTCCTCTTCTTTGTACAGATAAATAGCTTACCTTATATAGATCATGGAACATAATATCTGTTCCAAAACACTCAGTCACTGTCAGCTAGCTGGTGAAGAGCACTGCAGCTGTTTCCTGGAGTTAAATCTAACACAATAAAAACAAACAGTACCTACCGTACAATGGCATTTTTACAATGTTGTGCAATACATCTACAGTGAAACCATTTAACTTTTTATTCATTTACATCTATATGGACTAGTTTCTTTGAAAAATGTTTCCTAAAGGCATTTTCCAGTTTTATTTAAACAAAAGTTTATTTTCTTGCAAGTTACTTGCTGAAAAAAATTACATTGTGTGTGTGTGTGTGTGTGTGTGTGTGTGGTTACCTTTTGTCACAAATGCTGTACTGGCTTCTAACACAGTTTCTACGTTTTCATTCTTTAGAAAAATATGCTTAATCCGTTAAGCTTTAAGCAAATTAAAGTGGGTAGTGAAACAATGGCATTGCTAGAAAACATGCTCTGGATAGCTTACTGTAGCAGCTAAGCAACACAGTGTGTTGTGTCTAATCCAGCCTCACCTACAACAGCAGACCTACATGCATGTCTGAAACTGCAGAACATCACAGAAAGCTGACTGCAACAGTGATGCAGTCTGTCATTAGGAAAGCCTTTAAGTAAAGCAAGTTGCAATTATTTTCAGTGCCAACAAATGATCAAACAGTATGTTGAAAAATGTATGATTCACTACCACCAACAGACCTGGCTGATGTTCTTGTGGCCATCACATTGATGAACCTTTCCAACTAATTCTCAGAAGTTCAGAATTAACACTATGATGACCCCCCCCCCCCCATCAAAGAACAAGCACACTAATGACAAATAAAACTGTTGCATAAATCCCCACATACATGCAATGGAAAGCTGTTTCACATTAGAATCTGCATCCCGCACAGCACTGTTAAGATAACACTTGGCAGTACTATACAACAAATGCAATGAAAAGCTTATTAAACATTTTCCAAATGTCTTTATCAACTCCCCACCTTTTGCTACTTTCTCTTCCACTACATCCTCTTTCCAGTATTCTGGCTTATGCACAAATAGTGATGGAGAAACTACAGCACTAAATGTACCATCAGTGTTGGAGAGGATACATTTTGCATTTTCCTACTAAAACGTGTCTATATTAGATCACCGGGGGCTTAAAAAAGCCAACGGTGATTAATTGGCCCTATGTAAGTGAAAGCTTACAATTTCGAACAGTCAGAACAGCGATTTTTTTTTTCCTATGGAAAATAAATCGCTGTTCCAACAACAACAAAAAATAAAACATACTTTAAACATTACATTAAGTGGGGGGCTGTGTCCCCCCCACACCCCCCTACTTAAATATACCAACTCCGAGACTGCACTACAGTGCTGAAAATGGCAAAGTAACGAAATGGCCAAGCAAATTCTTTCCCAGGGAAAGAATTCGCTTAAAAGCCGCTTCGATATTTTGCCATTTCAAGCTTTTGAGTTCGACCAAGACGCATTCGAAAGAATGCGTCTTTGGCCTTCTAATAGGGAACCTACTAAAACATAGCTGTAGGGTGTACCCCAATGCCCTCAATGTATGCTTATTCATTCAGTCATTGGTACAGCAGCAGACAGAAATCCAAGCACTGTATGCCAAACACACAAACTGCGGAAATGAAGACAGCTGATATAACCATCCCTAACCATTGATCTTTTATATGTATAAATAAAAATCCTTGGATTCTTTTCTCAATGTTCAGCTGTCTAATGATACACTACAAACGCTTCTGCATAATTAAGCAAACACACAGACAATACAGTGAGATATTTTTCAAAGTTTCTCCTGTACAGACAACTTTGTACTCTGCACATAAAGTCCAAGGTTACCATGGAAACTTTCATTCCTCCAATGGCCTTTCTGTGAATGCCTGCTCGTTTACATTTTATTGATTATGCTGTGAGGTTAATTTAACTAGCAAAATTAGTGTCACTTTCAATGTTACTAGATTTTTTTCTTTTTAACAACTAAAGGAACTTAAATTGTAGAAACCACTTCATATTACTGTACCTTATTCACTTAAGTTGACGATCAACAGTCACTACAGTGTGCCTTCAAGTATGACCATATTCTGTAAAAAAGATGTCAGTTACTAGCAATATACGTAAAAGACTTGGTCATTTCAGAGTATCTCAACAAAATAAATAAAAATGTATCCTGTCACACAGTGTGCAGGCTTTCCTCAAAGAGGAGCTGACAACTTGAAGGCAGCAGCACTATTTTAAACTCGAAATGGTGCTACACATTTGATGCACTACTTCATGGTCTATTTGTTTAGTGTCACATTTTGCAGACAGACAGCTTGTAATTTACAGCCTCACTAAAGCAGATTTGTTCCAACACAACTTCACATCCTTCAAATTCCAATGAGGAGGCAAGGTAAAATGAGTGGCAATGTACAAGGATAAAATATTAAGCAATTTCCCACAAAAGGGTGTGCATTTATTCCGGATTAGTCGATACGTTTTGATGGAAAATGAAACTGAATTCTCTTAATGCCCTTAGGGTGCTGATTAATGTACAAAGTGCATAACCAGGGGTGGCTTGCGGCACTTACAGTGTGAGCAAGTGTACAAATCATCACATGCACTGAAAATGCTTTTGCAATAAAGATTCATTCATTTTCTTGTACTGGTTTTTTGAGGATAAGAAGAATAGAATATTTTAGCTTATGTATTTTATATAGTGTGGACACAGTGAAAATAGAGCACAATTACAATTTGAATTGCAAAACATCTAGGATAACATAAGTATGCATTTGTCTTTCTCCAGGTTTTGAGATGCAGTCCTTGTTAACTTTAGAAACACAGAATGTTACAGTAGTAACTTAAGTACACTACAGCTGTAAAATGTTTACAGCTGTGGAAAAACATTAGCATGGTCTCATGTTCTCCATTACCAATAAAAGAAACTAGGCGCTCTTAAGAAATAAGCACCTGCACCTTTCTTTGCAAAGCATACCAGGAATTATACAATTAGTAACACCCGGGGTAGGGAGTAGGAGACCACATCCAGAGATGCTCTGAAGCACAAGTTCAAAGTCAGAGACTTAACTGCATCTAGAAGGTACAATACTGCCACTAGCCAGTACCACTCGCCCTAGAGGGCATTGTTACACTTAAAAAAGGGCAACGTTTGAAGGAGGGTTGTTAGCTTTTTATCTACCTTTCCATCTATCCTTGGTTGGCTAGGTTAGAACCACTAGTCTAGAGACCTCTTTTCAGGACAGACCTGAGGTGGTATTTATACTATTTGCTATTAAAAATTCTTCAGATAATAATTATTGTATGTAAACTACTTGCTTTGCAATTATGCTGAACTACACAGAGTGACTATGTATCTGAACACAAAATTTGCACTTTTTTAGTCCTGTTGCTGAAAAACAATGAGCTTGAGTTTTGCTTGTTTGTTCTCCCTCTGTTACGGCTTTGTGTAACAAAGACAACGTTGCAAATGCATACACCTGGACACAAAAACTAATGATTTTTGGCTCAGCGATTCTCCTTTACTCATTATGTACATGTCTCACTCCCCTGAAGTTAGGTTTTAAATTTAGAGTTAACACATTTGGCTAAAAACTCATAGTACAAACCACTAACCAAACGACTACGAGAGAAACTTAAAATGACAAAAAAAAAAAAAAGCAACAAACAGACCAGTAATATTTGAATACTGTATTTAAAATAAAGATTGATACCTTTCATCCTGCATAAGTCCATATTTAAGCACATTTAAATAGTCCTCTCAATAAGTCACATTTTGAACATACCAATAAAAACACTATGCATTCTCTTGCAAGTCCATCTTAAAAACATTAATATTTAGGCCTTAAAAACACATGTTAGAGTGTGCAAAAAAAATTCTACAGTTTTATACTACACAAGATAGTAACTTTAAAACACTAGAAATATAGATGTGCTCATTCAATCCCAGAGGTCTTGAGGCATTCAGCCTTATTTACCATTCTAACTCGTTATACTCTATTAACTCCTCCAAAGGGCCACATCAACTGTCTTTATGAACCACATCAATAATAAAAAAAAAAAAAAATTATGCAAAGGAAATTTCATAATATGCTTAAATACATTATTTTTATTTTCCTTTCTTATATCTGAATTGTGCTCATATACATGGTCCCTAAAACATAGTCTTATATAAAATCCATCACATTTATCACACATGGCACAATAAATACCTACAGTATTACAACTGCAAGGGTAATTTTATTTAATTATAATTTTTTTTAACTTTTACAGATTCTCCTTTAAATAGACATTTACACTGCAGACAAAATCCACATTTAAAAATGTCTACCTTTTTTTGTTAGTTCTCATAATGGAAGCATTTTCTGAAACATCAAAATACTGTTGAAATTATTTAGCTTTTTTATAAACAATAACTGGGGCTTCACCTAAAATATCTGTAACATTACCAAAGCAAGAAAACATATTCTAGTTCTTTAAGTATTCTTGCTATATCCACATGTTCTACAGTGCAAGTTGTAACAAAAACACTATAAAAATCTTTGTTTTTATCCTCTCTAATAGGAGCCATTACCATTATATTATGAGCACACTTCAATAATGGCTTATAACTATCACAAATTTCTTTCAGACAATGTTTGTCTTTTCGGCTTTTCCCGGTTAGGGGTCGCCACAGCGGAACTCCGTTCCGCTAATGATTGGCAGTAGATTTTTTTATGGTGCAGAGTTGCCAGCCCAACGCCCACCTTCAGCAAAGGAACGCCCATTCACACATGTCTTTCGAACGCCACTCGACCGCGGGGAGGACATGCAGACTCCACACAGAAGGCACTCCAGCAGAGAATCAAACAGGAGAACCTCTTGCTGTGAGGCCACAATGCTACCGCTGCACCACCATGGCTTTACCTCATCAAAAATGCCATTAATAATATCAGGGTAACCCCTTATATGAAACACTGTTCTCAATTTCTTCCCTTCACTAAGAACAGCAGAATCCTCTGATACCATATGGGCTAGTCTAACATACTGTCCCTTAACTATGGCCTTTTTTTGGCTCTCAGGATGTCAACTCGAATAATGGAGAAGGGTATTCTAGTGGGTAGGTTTCTGAAAAATGTTACTAGATAACCTTTGGTTGACTACACCTTAACTAAACAAATCTACGTAACTGATACCAGTAATGCTGTAAGAGTAAGTAAATTTCAAAAAAGATGTGGTCATATTGAGATAAAATATAAACTCTTCAATTTCATGAATTGTCCCTCTCCATATAATAAAAACAGTCCAAAAACCACATGTAAATAGACCAAGGAGATACTTCAAACATGTTAAATAAAAATTGCTTTTCCCCACTGGGGAAGAATACGGTTTGCAAAAATGGGGGCACAAGATGCCCCCATAGCAACACCTTTCTTCTGGACATAATATTTTCCATCCAAAAATATAAAGTTGTTTTTAAGTACTATATCCAAGAAAGTATCCAACACATTTATATCATAATTACTAAAACTTATGTTCCATCATAAAATCATGAAACCATTCTAGCTCTGTATTGTGCGGTATTGAATTAAAAAGGTTCACCACATCAATAGTCAATTTCATAAGAAAATTCCATGAGTCCTTACACAAGTGTCCGAAAGTATTCAGTTTTTAAACTTAAATGTCAATGTAATTAGCCATAGGATGAACTCTGGATTTCCCTGCATCAACCATTGGTCTCAATAGAGAAGCCGCGGTGGTGCAGCAGTAGCGTTGTCACCTCACAGCAACAGGTTCTCCCGTTCGATTCTCGGTGGGAGCACCTTGTGTGTTGAGTCTGCATGTCCTCCCCACGGTCGAGTGGCGTTCGAAAGACATGCGTGAATGGACGTGCCTTCGTTGAAGGTTGGGCGTTGAGCTGGCATCTCGGCACCGTAAAAATCTATTGCCAATCAGAGTTCCGCTGTGGTGACCCCTAACCGGGAAAAGCCGAAAGAACAACCATTGGTCGCAATGGTGGCTTTTGCAAATATTTCTGGAGCTTTGGGATTCCAAATACCAATAGAAAATTTCACATGCAGAAAATAAAAACTCAGGGGTAATCTGGTTTTGCATAACCATGTCCTCTAATAGCCTGTCAATATATTTATAACACATATTAATGGCATTCCATGAAGCAATTTCATAAAAACCTTCATTCTCAACAAATTCCAGCATGTGTCAAATAATTAGCATTATAAATAATTACCATTCCCCCACCCTTGTCCAGGTTCATTATTCTGATGGATTTGTTTTTATTCAATTTAAACAGAAGAGTCTCCTCTGCTTCCGTTAGTTCGAGTAATGTGTATACTGACCATTAATAAGCTCTCTAAATTCAAATTGAGCCATCTTTTCAAAAATGATTAAAGGAACCGGATTATAAATGCTTTTGCAACTCACATTCAATGGTCTATAACCTAGACAATTATCCTTAAAAATGAGTTTCAAATTCAATTTTCTCAAATATAATTTTGAGGTCAATAAGTCCACATGTCTGCATGTCTTGCAGGCACAAACGTTTGATCTTTACTCAACAAATTTTCACAGTCAATATCAAAAATTCATTTGTAAAGTTAAAAACTTTGAAGTCACCTGAATTATTAGCTACAATCCTCAGAGTTGTACTAAACTGAAAGGGTGTCATGGGTCAATTCCACCATCTTCCCCTTCTTGTTGTTTGCTGGTTCTGCCACTGATGGCTCCTTCCTCTGCCTTGCTGTACAGAACATGCATGGCTGTTACCTCTGTTCCGTATCCATTCTGAGTGAGGTAATGGAGCCTTCTCCAAAGGGCAAGCTTCTTCCATATTACTGGCTACTGATGGTTCACTACAACTCTGTGGATTGTCAGAGGTACTCATCCTACCTCCCAACATAGGTTTTGGGTAGGAACATCCTTTTTGATAATACAGCTGGTCCCGAGATAGTTTCTTAACTTTACGAGCTTTAATTATCAGCTACCACTTTGTTGTTTCAAGAAAATGTTAGTATATTGTTCACAATGATTTTCAAACAAATCCTTGGTGACATTATGATCCAAGGCGGCAGTTTCACTTATTAACTCATCTATTTTATGCTGGTATGCTTCACAAGCAATTCCAGCAATTCAAATCCTTGTTTATCAAAAAGCTCTCAACTCTTTAAATTCACCATGGCTTAAAGTCAGCCCTGCCAGAAACCTCCAATTATGTAGCCCTTCAGGCACTGGACTAGAGACCTCTTTTCAGGGCAGACCTGAGGTGGTATTTATACCGTTTGCTGTTAAAAAATTCTTCAAATAATAATTACTGTATGTACACTACTTCCTTTGGCACTGTGCTGAACTACACAGAGTGACTGTACGTATAACACAAAGTTTGCACTTTTTAGTGCTGTTGCTGAAAAACAATGAGACTGAGTTTTGCTTGTTTGCTCTCCCTGTTACGGCTTTGTGCAGCAAAGACAATGTTGCACATGCATACACCTGGACACAAACAAAAACCACTTTTGGCTCATGATTCTCCTTTACTCGTTATGTATACTTCACACTCTGGTCCCGAAGTGAAGTGAGGTTTTAAATTTATTTAAAGAGTTAACACATTTAGCTAAACAGTCCTAGAGTAAGTATAACATAATACAAGAGGAAGTGTGCTGAGTAAACACTGGATAAATCTAGGTTTTCTTGACTGACTAAACCACACAGGCATTTCAAACTGTACTTCTGAGGGCACATTCATTTCGTCCTGTAAAGTGTGGATGTGAATTTACTTAATATATACCTTTCTGGCATGTAGAATGTTCAATCACATTTTGTAATTTTTCAAACAGTTTCTTAAACAGTAGTTATGTACTTACCATAACTTGCTGTCTGTGTTGTCCAATTTCATTATGCATCACGAATGGGTACTCTGATCCAACTTGGCCATTTCTTCCAGACATACAATCCGAGCCTCAAACTCCTCCCTCTCCCATGATGCCTCACTCCTCTTCAAGCCCTCAGATAGAATTTGCTGCCCCTTCCTAAAGAGGATTATCCCAAAGGTAGTAGAATAGAGAGAGAGAAAGATACCTACTGGAGGCCAAACTAGGAAGGGGAGAATTCTGAAATCCTCTAGATTGCTCTCAGCTGTAACAAAGGAAGGGGGAAAGAGGCTAGGATGTGATGCATAATGAAACTGGACAACACAAATACCAAGTTCTGGTAAGTACATAACTACATCTGATAATGTCCACTTCATTATGCATCACAAATGGGTCAGAGTCCCCAGCTACATGAACCCTGGGAGGACCTCAAGGAAGGACATGCCAGAGTACCACAGAACCAAAAGATGCTCTGTTCCTGGAAATAATGTTCAGCTTGTAGTGAGATAGAAATCTATGAGCTGTGGACCAAGTAGCTGCAGCACAGATTTCATCAATTGGAGTTCTAGCAGCAGAAAAAGCTGAAGAGGTTGACACACTGATCTGGTGGAGTGGGAAGTTGCTTGCCTTGCTGAGAATAAACTGTAGAAATGCACTCTGTTATCCAGTTGGCTAATGTAATCTTAGAGGCAGCCTGGCCCAAACTGGCAAAAAGACAATAAACAACTGCTCTGAATTTCTGTGAGGTCTAGTTCTATGTAGGTAGAAACATAACTGGCTGTGAACATCCAAGGAATGTAACATGCATTCACCTCTACTGGAGTAATCAGGAAATGAAAGTGGCATGTGGATAGTCTGATTAATGTTGCTCTGCGAAGCAATCTTTGGTATGAAAGAAGAATTCATTCTAAGAGAAACTATATCCTTGATAAAAAGTTACGTATGGTGGTTGAGAAGATAGAGCTTGTAATTCTGATACTTTTCTAGCTGACATAATAACCACAAGAAAGGCAGTCTTCCTCGACAAATATGTTAACTCACAAGAGCTAGCAGGTTCAAAGGGTTTCTGGGTGAGACCTTGAAGTACCAATTTAAGATCTCAAGGAGGAAAAGGATCTTTGATTGGAGGTTTAAGATGAAAACCCCCCTTTTAGAAAGGCCTGACATGGTTTGGAAGAGGAAAGGATAGAGGAAAACCCAACTCCCTTTCCCATGTGGAAATTTGTGACAGCTGCTATGACACTGCCAGCCCAGCTATCTGGAATTTTGTAAATAATTTACGTCGTTTCTGAATATTGATATGATTTATACAGAACTGTATGCTATGTACTGAGCTTCAAGAATGTAACCACAGCACACCCTGCTGGAACATAGATTAACTTACAAAACTTCAAGAAAATACGTTGAGATTAAACTGTTTTACGATTGTGTTACCTCTCAGTTTCAATACAGCAGGCAGACACAATGTCTAGAGCTAGAGGTTTTTGTACTGTCATAACAGAAATTATTACTAGGTTTCAAATGTAAAAGCATGTTATTATTTTACGACTTCCAAGTTCTGCAAACTTCTGAGAGATATGCACGTCTCAGAGATGTTAAAATTCTGTTGGTATCTGTTAGCCTGGGAACTAAAAGGCAGGTGACAGAGTGATGTCATCCAGGCTGACACAGCAGTAATGTCTGATAGTAATTTAAGAACTCTCTCAGAAAAATAATGTGCACTTTGTGTTTTGCCTTGGACCAAGCAAGAACATCCACTCATCTGCATTTGCCTTGCTCTGTAAGTAAGTTATTTAGGGCATAGTATCTTTTAGATATAGATAGGAAAATAAGTAATTTAAGAACTCTCTCAGAAAAAGAATGTGCACTTTGTGTTTTGTCTTGGACCTATCAAGAAAGTACAGTTTTGTACCTACCATAAATGTAGATGTTAGAGTGTTCACACTGCTGCAGTCAACACACTTGGGTCATCTGCCGTCAGGCGGTCCCACAGTCGGCCCGAGTTCCAAAGTCTTGGTCTGGCGTTGGTTGCTGTCGCTTCTTCCCTGACGTCAGTGCGACAGGGGTATAAGAGGCAGCCGATGCCATTTTCATCAGTTTTTCTTGCCCCAGATGTCAGGTGCCCCCAATTAGGAAGGCAATACACAATCCTAAATAAATTACATAAATAGAAAACAATAGCTACAGCTGTAGGCAAATACACCATATAGAAATACATCTTGGAGATTGTATAAACAGGGAGTTATAGATAAAACCCAGGTAAAAAGAGGGGAGGGTGGGTGGGTAACCTGGACTGCAGCAGTGTGAACACTCGAACATCTACATCATTTATGGTAGGTACAAAACTGTACTATGTTCATCGTGTTACACTGCTGCAGTCATCACACTTGGGTTGAATCCCAAAGCTAAGGCTGGGCGGTTGGTACTAAACAGGGTTTGGAGAAGCTAGTAGGCCCTGCAAAACTGCAGTGGCAAAGCCAGCTCTGGTTTTTGAGTATAGAGGTAAGTGGCAGTGCTTGGTGAAGGTGTGCACTGAACTCCAAGTTGCAGCTTCCAAAATATCCTTGGTTGGTACCCCTCTGAGGAAGGCTGCTGATGTTGCTGTAGCCCTGGTGGAATAAGGCCTAATGTTACCAGGAACAGGTTTCCCATGGTGTGTGTAGCAGAAACGGATACAATGCCCTATCCATTTTGAAATGGTCTGTTTTGATATAGGCTTTCCTTGAGATCCTGCAGCATAGGATACAAAGAGCTGATCAGATTTTCTGAAAACCTTTGTTTTATCCAAGTAGAAACGTAATTGCCTGTGAATGTCCAAAGAGTGTAGGAGCCTTTCCCCTTTATTCTGGGGGTTTGGATAAAAGGTGGGTAAATGAATGGTTTGGTTTAGAGCCACACTGGATACTACCTTTGGCATAAAGGAAGGGTTAGTTCGTAAAGAGACTCTGTCTTGATGAAAAATGATGAAAGGCTCCACTGCCATTAGGGCCTGTAGCTCTGAGACTCTTCGTGCTGAAGTTACTGCTAGCAGCAGGGCAGTTTTCCATGATAAAAATTGTAAATCAGCTGAAAAAGCTGGCTCGAAGGGCGGTAGTGTAAGTTTTTCCAAAACAAAATTGAGGTCCCAAGTTGGTGTTGGTGCTCTTCAGGGCAGTCTTATGTTCTTAGCCCCTCTGAGGTACTGTCTTAATAATGGATGTGAAAAAAATAGGAGGATCCGTGTTGTAATGAGCTGAAATAGCTGAAGCGTGGATCTTTATAGATGAAAAGAAAAGGCCTTTGTGCAACATCTCAGTTAAATATTGCAGAATCTGAGGAATATTTGGGACAAGTGGATTTTGGCCTTTAGCCTGGTTCCAGGCGCAGAATCTTTTCCATTTGTCTGAGTAGGTTTTCCTGGTGCTGGGTCTTCTGGCCTCCAGAATGACATCCATAACAGCTGTAGAGAGAAGTGTTGACTGGTTGTTTAGATAATCTGCCATGCAGCCAGATTTAAAGGCTTGAGATGGCTGTGTAGAATCTGATTGTTTTGCCGAGTCAGCAGGTGAGGAATTTGAGGCAAAATCCATGGTGGGCCTTGAGCCATGTTCCTTAATATTGGATACCAGTGTTGGCATGGCCAGCCTGGAGCAATGAGTATCATTTGTGGCCTCTCTAATCTAGCTTTTAGCAGCACCTTTGCCAGAAGAGGCAGTGGAGGAAAGGCATACACTTAGTGTTTTCCAACTGAATGAGAGAGCGTCCACTTTCCAAGCTAGAGTGTGGTATGTCCTTGTGCAAAACTTTTGCAGTTGGTAGTTTTGGGGGAGAGGCAAACAGATCTATGTCTGGGCTCCCCCATTTTTGAGTTATCATTGTGAATACTTGTGGGTCTAGTTTCCACTCGTGAGGATCCATGATATTTCTGCTTAGTTTGTCTGCCAATGTATTTTTCTTTCCTGGCAGGAATTGTGCTTGTAGTTGAACTTGGTAGGTCAGTGCTGTGTTCCACAAGGTCATTGCTTGCCTGCATAGGGGGTAGGAATGTGTGCCCCCTTGTTTATGTACCACATCACTGTGGTGTTGTCCGTCTTTATTAGAAGTTGTCCTGGATGTAGGAGGTCCTTGAAAGCGGTTAGGGCATTTTGTACAGCTAGCATCTCTTTTTGATTGATGTGGAGATGCATTTGATCTGCAGACCATTTGCCCCGAATACATTGTCCTGCCATGTGTGCTCCTCAGGCGTAATCCGATGCATCTGTTGTCATTGTTTGCCTGGCTGTGGGCAAGGTGAAAGGCTGACCCTTATTGAGGTGACATGCCTGAGCCCACCATAGAAACTCCTGTTGAAGGCAGGGAATTAGTGGCATTATTGTTTCCAAGCTGTGGCTGTGTTGAGTCCATACGCTTTTCAGGTACCATTGTAATTTCCTCATATGCAGTTTGGCATATGGTATTAGTAGCATGCAAGATGCCATGAATCCTAAGACCTGCAGAATTTTTCTTGCAGGGAGTTGGGTCTTTGTTGCCATTTTGAAGTATTGACTCAATTGTCCTTGCTTGTCTGGCGTGAGAGAAGCCATCTGGGCCGTTGTATTTAAGCTGGCACCCAGGAATATTATGTCTTGTGAGGGCACTAGTTTTGACTTCTTTTCGTTTACTTTGTACCCTAGGCAACTTGGTAGGTTTTTTTTACAAATGCCAGATGTTTTAAAAGAATGTCCTTGCTGTCTGCTCGAATAAGGCAGTCGTCCAGGTATGGATATATTTGGATTCCTCTGTCTGCAGTATGCAATTACTGGTGCCAGGCATTTTGTGAAGACCCTGGGCGCAGTAGATAAGCCAAAGGGCAGTGCAGAGAATTGGTAACGAGTTGTACCTGCTATAAATTGGAGGTATCTTCTGCAATTTTGTCTGATAGGGACATGCAGGTATGCCTCATTGAGGTCCAATGTTACTTCCCAAGCCTTCTTGCCCAGCATGGGAAGAAGTTGCTGTAGTGTGAGCATCTTGAATTTGGGTACTTCCAGGTATGTGTTTAGAATCGAAAGGTCCAGAATGAGTCTCCAGGCTTTGTCCTTTTGGGGAACCAGAGAGAGTCTTGAGTAAAATACTTGTCCTTGCTCCAGTGTAGGAACCAGTTGAATGGCTCTCATGTCCATGAGTGCTGTAACTTGTCTTTGAGCCTCTGCCCGTTGATTTGATGGCAGGTTTGGCATTCCTTTTATCCTTGGTAAAGTGTGAAAGTGGAACCTGTATCCTTGAGTTACCATATTTAGGACCCATTTGTCTTTTGTGATGATGTGCCAATTGTCTGCAGAAAGTGCCAGTTTTCCTCCCAAGGGAGCTGCCAAGAGTGATTTGCTTGGCAGTCTGAGGGGTAAGTCATTGTGATTGTCTTCTGAAAGTTTGAGACCTGTCTTCCCCTCCTTTCTGGGTAGCACCCCATTGTCGTGGCTTATAAGAGCCTTGTGGCTGACCTCTGTCCCTTGGGCGCCTGTATTTGCCCCTCTGAGGTCTGTCAGAAGTTGGAAAGGACCAGTTTTTGGTTGGCCAATTTCTGCTGAAACGAGGGGGTTGGACCTGTAAAAAATCCTTGACCGTCTGCATAGATTTTGCCTTATTCTCCATTTTCTTTAAAACATCTTCTGCTTTCACACCAAATAAAACATCCTGCTGTTAGGGTGCATCCAATAACTTTGCTTTAACATGCTCAGGTAAAGTTTGTTCTTTTAACCAAGCATGCCTACGAATGACAGACCCTGTTACAGCTGCTCTGCAAGAAGCTTCCAATGAATCAAATCCACATTGCAAAGTATGTTCTCCCACTTGTTCTGCTGCATGCAACAAATCTTGCATTTCCTTGTAATCAGGCTGCTCTGTATGAGTGCTCAGTTTTTGTTTTAATTGACATCAATTATTGTTGATATTTCAGCATGTGAAACTGTCAATTTAAGGCCCTCATAGCTAGAGTAGCTGAGGTGTATACTTTCTTTCCCCATCTGTCTAGTGCTCTAGAATCCCTTTCAGACGGTACAGGATTTTTATCAACAGAGGCCTTAACCCCTTTGGGACCCTGGGAAATGGTTTCTGGGTCAGCAACAGGGCTTTTATATAGGAATTTATGTGAGTCAGGGACTCGGTAGTATCTGTCTGGTTTGGCTGGTGCAGGAGGTAATGAATATGGGTTAAAGCTAGATTCTGATTAAACATCATCCACAATGTCTAACACAGGTGGAATAGCAAGGGGTCTGTGCTGGGGTAGTAAGAGGAACTCTCGGAACCTTTTCTTAGAATCAGAGTAATCCTGGCCTTCCCAGTGGAAATGTTCCCTCATGGTATGTAAAGTTTCCTCAAAAGAGTAGTCTTCTGGGGGAGATGCTGAAGGAATAGACTCTTCAGCATCAGAATCTTCATAAGGGGGAAAAGAGTACTCCTGTTCCTCAGAAGAATCTGAGGTAATGGAAACCTGGTCAGAGGAAGCGTAGTCCTCCTCCTGTCTAGGCCTTTTGTCAGGTGGGGGATGGGAATCCCTGATTAGGGTAATTAAGTCCTCGGCCATCTTAAGCATCTGTTTCTTAGGCATGGGGCCTTGCACTGGAGACTGCTGTACAGGCTTCCTTACTTTTAATGGAGTTTTCAGTTTTGCAAAGGATTTAATAGTAAGTGTAGTCTGTCTGAAGACACCTTAAGCAACTGAGGGCCTTTCAACTGCACCGGAATCCCCATCAGCCATGGAGTCGGAAGAGCCTAAAGATAAAGGCTCTGGAGGCCCTGCAATCTCTGCTTGGGAGTCGGATGCAGGCTGGGGTTCTAAACCAGCGGTAGTCAGGGGCTGCATAGGCACCTCACTGAAAACCGGCGACTGGCCTAGCAGAGGCCTTGGTGTCTGGTTTGGGTCTTGGCTGCCTGTCCTTATCTTTTGCGCTTTTTATGCATCCCGGTCGTCGGTTGCTCCGACGGCATGGTATAATTAAATTTTCTACCAAAATAATGTGGGGCGAAATCAAACCGACGTTTAATAGTTCGTTTGTTAAACCTAGCACAAAACCGACAACCTGTGACGTCGTGGTCTGGGCCTAGGCAAGGGATAAAATAAGAACGAAAATCCTTATGAGGTGTTTGCTTCCCACAAGAAATGCAATTATTAACTTTTTCTGACATCGGACTGAGGCAAGAAAAGGTTCCCCAACGGGGTACTTAGCTTTACTGAAGACTTCAGTCTGAAATTCGATTTGAAAATCTCAGGAGTCGGCCGACCGGCACTTGCGAACTGCTTCTGCTTCGGGAACCGCGCGTCAAGAAAGACTGAAGAAAATGGCGTTGGCTGCCTCTTTTATACCCCTGTCGCACTGACGTCAGTGAAGAAGCGACAGCAACAGACGCCAGACCAAGACTTTGGAACTCGGGCCGACTGCGGGACCGCCTGATGGCAGATAACCCAAGTGTAACGACTGCAGCAGTGTAACACGATGAACATCATCCACTCATCTGCATTTGCCTTGCTCTGTAAGTAAGTTATTTAGGGCATAGTATCTTTTAGATATAGATACGAAAATAGTAAAGATTGTTTAGATGTTTTCTGTATTATCTGAAACTGCCCTGCAATGTTGTTTTTAAATACTTCCTGGGATTCTGAACTCTGTAGTTACTGTGTTGATGGAGTATCATCTTGTTCATTTACTATTTATTAAACATATTTAAACCCATCTTTGTGGCTGATATTTGTGAGACTTACTTAAGCTTTAAGAGTATTTGCATATGTATTTGGTGACTCTGTACAGGCCACTCCTAAATAGTCTTGCTCTTGGTCACACTTACATTTAGAGAATAGTAACATTACACAATAGGATTGGTCACCCTTTGTAAGGGCCTTCTAGTAGCTGATAAGGAGGGGTTGGTGGCAGTGATAGCTACACCTTATAGCCTTGGCATAGCTAGTAAACCTGTGCAAGCCTTCCCTAGGTATGTGTGTGTTTGTATATAAATCAAATCTCAGTGTGTGTGTCAGCTACTTGGGCAGGGATACAAAGCACTATGTTAGACAAAGAGGGTGCTGGAGGTCTTAGCTTGACCCCCTCAGCTGAGATCTTAACCCTATAGCTGTGTCAGCGGGGAGTCTTATTGGTGATCTGGAGAGAGCGACAAACCAGCCCCAGACTGACTGATCTCTGTTCTTAAGGGAAATTGCACTTTACTGTGAGTGTACTTATCCCATTGTGTATGTACCTCACTGCTGCCAGTAGTGAGGATTGAGGCTCCTTGATTACTGGGTCAGTGCAGGGGCATCAGAGCTGCCAAGTTGCACCTTTACAGTAGAAAAACTAGCTCCATTGTAGAAAAGCAAGCAACGTCAGAGACTGAAGCTGAAGAGGGGTTAATATTCCTTTGTGAGGCCCAGATGGAAAACATCTTCCATTTGCTACAACATATTTTCTTGGTGGAGGGCTCTTGAGAGGCAAGGATAATTTCATGGACAGGGGAAGGTAGCCTGGACTTCAGCAAAACTAAGCAGTTAAATTGAGGGATTGCAGATTGGGAATCTGTAGTTCTGTAGGATGGGAATATCAGATCCCGTCTAAGATCCAGTATCCATGCAGGATATTTTCTGTGAGACTGCAGAAAGGGGAACCATACCTGATGAGGCCAGTGAGGGGCAATGAGGATTAGACTGGTCTTCACCCTGCTGGCTTTCTGTAGAACTTTGGGTATCAGTGGAATCAGAGAATAAGCATAAACAAGAGCCGGGGCCAATCGTGGACTAGGGTGTCGCTTGGCGACTCCCCAGCAGGTGGGATCAGAGCAAAGTACTTGCTGCACTTGCTGTTTAGGGGAGAGGCAAATAGGTCACAGTAAGGCTGGCCCCAATGGCTGAAAATCTCCTTCGCTACTGACTGGTTCAGGGACCACTTGTGAGGACTTAATATCGACCTGCTCAAATTGTGTGCCAGAATGATGGATTCTCCCAGGATGTGCATTCCAATCAGAAAGCAGTTTGAAGCAATCGCCCATTACCAAACACTCATGGCCTCTCTGCAGTGTGGGTAAGAATAGGTTCTCCCCCGCTTGTTGATGTACCATACCATCAACATATTGTCTGTCAAGATTGCAATTGTTCACAGAGGAAGGCAGTCCTGAAAGGATTACAGCGTGAGAAGAACCGCCCTCATCTCCAGGTTATGTGCAATTTGTTCTTTGTGGATGACCAAGTGCCTTGAACCACCTTAACTGAAAATGCCCCCCCCCCACTCCAACAGGGAGGAGTCAGTGGTCATTGTGGCCAAAGGGGGGGGTGAAGGGTGTGCAGAAATGAAGGTCTGATCATCCACTACTGCAGATGATGCCAGCTAATCAGAATAAACCTGACCAGGGTTGATAACTGCTGATACTGAGTGGACCACTGTACTGACAAAATCCACTGGAAAACTTGCATGAAGAACCTGGCTAAGGGCACTAAAAGAATGACGGCCAGCAAGGAATCTAAGGCGCTGAGGACTAAGTGAGCTGGAGGAGATGGGGTGTCCAGTAGGCATTGAACCTGCTGCCTCAGCAATCTTATTCTCTGCAGAGGTAGGGCTGCAACTTGAGTGGCCGTGTTCAATTGCTTCCTTATAAATTTGGCATCCTGTACTGGGGCCATCTTGGATTCTGCCACATTCACTGTGATTCCCATATGGCAAAGCAGGAGCAACATCATCTGAATTGCCTGTAGTAGTTGATGCCTTGTGGGTGCCGTTATGAGACAATCGTCCTGATAGGGAAATACCTGGAATCCTTGTAGTCAGAGGTGTACTGCAACTACTGCCATGCACTTGGTGAACACCCAGGGGCATTGTTGAGACCAAAAGGAAGTGCTCTGAATGGGCAATGATCAGCCCCCACCCGGAAGCATAGATATCTCCTGGTGTGCCTGTCTTTTGATAGGATAGTAAGTGTCATGGAGGAGATCTACCGAGCACATACAATCGCCCTTGTGCAGGAGCGGCAGAATGGTCTCTAGCATAACCATGCGGAACTTCATCTTCTTGACAAACAGATTCATACTGCTCAGATTAAGGATGGCTTGAAGGTCCCTGGTCTTCTTTAGCACCAAAAAAGAAGGGCGAGTACGTTCTGCATCCTAGCTGTTCAGTTGGGACCCATTGGATGACTCTTGTCTAGAAGTTTTCGTAGTTCTAGAAGGGCACTCTCCCTCTGACTGGATGGCACATTGGGGAGATGCCCCTCAGTGCAGGGAGGATGAAGGGAGAAGGGAATACAGTAACCTCTGGAAATTATGTTTAATACCAAAGCGTTGTTAGGTCTGTCCAGGCCTCTGAGTGTAAGGATAGTCTGCCCCCGACTGCCTCCAGAATAGGACAGTCAGGCAGCGCTTCAGAAACTCTGAAACTGTCAGTCAGAGAAGGGTTCCCTGAAGCCCTGGTTCTGTGGATCCCCTCTCCCTTTGGGCTGGCATCTAACATTGGATCCTCTGCCTCAAAAAGAGGCTTCATCTTGCAAATTAGTAAAAGCACCCTTGGGATTTATGGAACCACATCTTCCTGTTCCGATGGTTCCTAGAAAAAAGTCTGTTGGAGGGAGGGAACTTTATCCATATGGCAGAGAAGGTCTTGCCCTCCTGTTCGCTGCGGGTAAGTCTCTCCATAAAGTACAGTTTTGTACCTACCATAAATGTAGATGTTCGAGTGTTCACACTGCTGCAATCATTACACTTGGGTTATCCTGCCGTCAGGCGGTCCCGCAGTCGGCCAGAGTTCCAAAGTCTTGGTCCAGCGTTGGTTGCGGTCGCTTCTTCCCTGACGTCAGTGCACCCAGGGGTATATAAGAAGCATCCAACGCCATTTTCTGCAGTTTGTCTTGCCCCAGATGTCAGGTGCCCCCAAGTAGGTAGGCAATACATATTGCTAATAAAAAAAATGTACATATAAAATAAAAATAATAACTGCAGTTACAAGCAAATACACCACAAAGGTTGTATAGAATAGAAAGGTATAGATAAGTCCAGCTAGTTCAGAGGGGATGGAGGGAGGGTAACCTGGACTGCAGCAGTGGGAACACTCGAATATCTACATTTATGGTAGGTACAAAACTGTACTATGTTCATCGTGTTACACTGCTGCAGTCATTACACTTGGGTAGAATCCCAAAGCGAAGGTTGGGTGGCTGGTCTATAAAGAGTTAGGATTGGCTATGAGGCCCTGCAAAACTGCAGTGGCAAATCCTGCTCTGGATTTAGAGTAAAGAGGCAAGTGGTAACGCTTGATAAAGGTGTGCACTGAACTCCAAGTTGCAGCCTCCAAAATTTCCTTGGTAGGTACACTGAGAAAGGCTGTTGAAGTGGCTGTTGCCCTGGTGGAATGTGGCCTTATGTTATTAGGGACTGATTTTCCATGCTGTGTGTAGCAGTAATGAATACAGTGCCCTATCCATTTTGATATAGTCTGCTTTGAGATAGCCTTGCCCTGTGATCCTGCAGCATATGTTACAAACAGTTGCTCAGTTTTCCTGAATGCTTTTGTTTTGTCCAAGTAGAAGCGTAGCTGCCTGTGTATGTCCAAAGAGTGCAGAAGTTTCTCCCCTTTATTCTGGGGGTTTGGATAAAAAGTTGGCAAATGGATGGTTTGGTTAAGAGCCACACTATATACCACCTTTGGCATAAAGGTAGGGTTTGTCCTTAAAGAAACCCTGTCCTGATGAAAAATTATAAAAGGTCCCTCGGCCATTAATGCCTGTAGCTCTGAGACTCTTCGTGCTGAAGTTACTGCCAGGAGCAGAGCTGTTTTCCATGATAAAAATTTTAGATTGGCTGGCTCAAAAGGTGGCAGGGTCAGTTTTTCCAAAACGAAATTGAGGTCCCAAGTTGGTGTTGGTGCTCTCAGGGGCGGTCTTATGTTTTTAGCCCCTCTGAGGTACTGCTTTAGCAAGGGATAAGAGAATAAAGGAGGATCCATGTTGTAATGTATTGAAATTGCAGAGGTGTGGATCTTAATTGATGAGAAGGACAGGCCTTTGTCCAGCATCTCAGTTAAGTACTGTAAAATCTGAGGAATGTTTGGGACAAGAGGGTCACGGCTTTGAGCCTGGTTCCAGGCGCATTCTGAATAAGCTTTCCTGGTGCTAGGCCTCCTGGCCTCCAAGAGGACATCCATAACAGCTTTAGAGAGAGGTGTTGCCTGTTTGACTAATGAATCTGCCATGCAGCCAGGCTTAGGGTTTTGAGCTGACCGTGCAGGATCTCATTGTTTTGTTGAGTCAGAAGGTGTGGAATTTGAGGCAAAATCCATGGTGGGCCTTGAGCTAAGTTCTTTAAGACTGGGTACCAGTGCTGGCGTGGCCAGTCTGGAGCATTCAGGATCATCTGTGGTTTTTCTTGTCTGGCTTTTAAGAGTACCTTTGAAAGGAGAGGCAGTGGTGGGAAGGCATAAACCTTTAGGCTTTTCCAGCTGAACGAGAGAGCATCCACTTTCCATGCTTGTGTGTGATAAGTCCTTGTGCAGAATTTTTGTAGTAGGCAATTCAATGGGGAGGCAAAAAGATCTATGTCTGGGCATCCCCATTTTTGCGTTACCATGCTGAAGATTTATGGATTCAATTTCCATTCGTGAGGGTCAATGATATTTCTGCTTAGATCGTCTGCCAGAGTATTTTTCTTTCCTGGCAGGAATTGTGCTTGCAGATGAACTTGATACGTTAGAGCTGTGTTCCACAAGGTCATGGCTTGCCTGCATAGGGGATAAGAATGAGTGCCCCCTTGCTTATGTACCACATTACTGTGGTGTTGTCTGTCTTTAATAATAACTGTCCTGGATGTAGAAGGTCCTTGAAAGCTGTTAGGGCATTTTGAACAGCCAACATCTCTTTTTGATGTGAAGATGCATCTGGTCTGTGGTCCACTTGCCCTGAATGCATTTTCCTGCCAGGTGTGCTCCCCAGGCGTAATCCTAAGCATCTGTCTGCCTGGCTGTTGGTAGGGTAAAAGGCTGACCCTTACTTAGGTGACATGCCTGTGCCCACCATCGAAACTCCTGTTGTAGGCAGGGAATCATTGGTATTACTGCTTCTAAACTGTGAGAGTGCTGAGTCCAAACACTTTTTAGGTACCATTGTAATTTCCTCATATGCAGTCTGGCATATGGTATTAGTAGTATGCAGGATGCCATGAATCCCAGGGCCTGCAGAATTTTTCTTGCAGGGAGATGGGACTTTTTTGCCAGTAATTAAAAATATTGCGTTAGTTGAATTTGTTTGTCTGGCGTGAGATAAGCCATCTGGGCCATTGTATTTAAGCTGGCACCCAGGAATATAATCTATTGTGAGGGCAACAGTTTTGACTTCTTTTCGTTTACTGTGTACCCTAGAGAAATTAGCAACTTTTTTACAAACACCAGATGCTGTAGAAGAATGTCCTTTGTCTCTGCTTGAATGAGGCAGTCGTCCAGGTATGGATATATTTGAATTCCTTTTTGTCTGCAAAATGCAATTACTAGTGCCAGGCACTTTGTAAAGACCCTGGGCGCAGTAGATAAGCCAAAGGACCGTGCAGAGAATCGGTAGTGCATTGTACCAGCTTTGAATCTGAGGTATCTTCTGCAATTTTGCCTGATATGGACATGCAGGTATGCCTCTGAGGTCCAGAGTAACAAGCCAAGCCTTCTTGCCCAGCATGGGTAGAAGCTGCTGTAATGTCAACATTTTGAATTTCGGAATATCCAGGTAAGTATTTAGAATTGAAAGGCCTAGTATGGGCCTCCAGGCCTTGTCCTTTCTGGGGACCAGGAAGAGTCTTGAGTAAAATCCTTGTCCTTGTTCCTGTGGTGGTACTTTTTGAATAGCTCTCATCTCCATGAGGGCTGAAATTTGTTTTTGTGCCTCTGCCCATTGATTTTGTGGCAGGTCTGGCATTCCTTTTAGCCTTGGTAAAGTATGAAAGTGGAACCTGTAACCTTGAGACACAATATTCAGTACCCATTTGTCTTGGATGATTGTTTGCCAGTTTTGAGAAAAAAGTGCTAGTTTTCCCCCTAAAGGGGCTGCCAAAAAGGAAGTGCTTGGCGTACCAAGGGGGAAGTCATTGGGACCGTTTCCTGTAAGGTTAAGACTTGTCCTCACCTCCTTTTGGGGTTGAGGTGCCCCACTGTCGTCTGTTAGCCTTGGGGTTGAGATTTGCCTCTTGGGTGTCTGTATCTGCCTCTCTGTGGCCTGACACTGGAAATGACCAATTCTTTGTTGGCCAATTTCTACTAAATCGAGGTGGCTGTACCTGTAAGAAATCCTTGACTGTTTGCATAGATTTAGCTTTATCCTCCATTTTCTTTAACACCAAACAAGGTATCATGTTGTAAAGGAGCATCCAATAATTTTGCCTTAACATGATCAGGTAAACTCTGTTCTTTTAACCAAGCATGTCTTCGAATCACAGAACCTGTAACTGCGGCTCTACAAGAGGCCTCTAAAGAATCAAAACCACATTGCAGAGTATGTTTTCCCACCTGTTCAACTGTATGCAATAAATCCTGTATTTCTGTACAGTCTGGAGCTTCTGAGCTTGCAAGCATTTTCGGTTTTAATTGAGCCATTAAATACTGTTGGTACTTAAGCATGTGAAACTAGCAAATTAAAGCTCTTCCTGCTAAAGTTGCAGAAGTGTAAACTTTCTTCCCCCATCTATCCAAAGCTCTGGAATCTGTCAGAGGGTACTGGATTTTTTGCAATGGAAGCCTTAACCCCTTTTGGACCCTGGAAAATAGTTTCTGGATCAGTAGAAGGGTTTTTATAAAGAAACTTGAGAGTCTGGGACTCTATAATACCGATCTGGCTTGGCTGGTGCAGGGGGCAAAGAATAAGGAGATAAGCTGGATTCAGAGAACAATATCTAGCACAGGTGGAATAGCCAGGGGCCTGTGCTGAGGTAATAAAAGGAAATCCCTGAGCCTTTTCTTGGATTCTGAATAATCCTGACTTTCCCAATGGAAATGCTCCCTCATGGTATGTAAAGTTTCCCCAAAAGAATAATCCTCAGGAGGAGAGGCTGAAGGGATAGATTCTTCCGCATCAGTGTCCTCATAGGGGGGTAGAGAGTATCCCTGGTCTGAAGAGGAATCAGAGGAAATGGAAACCTGATCAGAGGAATCAGTCTGTATCCTGCCTAGGCCTTTTCTCAGGAGGGGGATGGGAACCCCTGATTAGAGTAATGAGGTCTTCAGCCATTTTAAGCATCTGTTTCGTAGGCATGGAGGACTGTCCAGGAGAATGCTGTACTTGCTTCTTTGTCTTTAATGGTACTTTTGTCTTGGCTGTTGCTTTAATGGTAAGTTGTGAAGTTCTGAAAACACCCTCAGAAGCCGATGCCTGCTCAGCGGCTCCGGACCCATCTGAGGGATTAGTTTCCGTAGGCCCAATACCTTGAGTTTCCAGAGGCCTAGTTGTCTCCATGTGGGAGTCGGAGGCGGCCTGTGGCTCTGAGGTAGCGGGTGTCAGGGGCTGCGAAAGCACCTCACTGAGAACCGGCGACTGGCCTAGAAGAGGTTTCGTCGTTGGTTTTGGACCTCGGATGCCTGTCTTTATCCTTGTCTTTGTGTTTTTTCGGAATTGCGGTCGTCAGTTGATACGATGGCATAGTATAATTGAACCTTCGGCTAAAGTAGTGCAAAGCAAAATCAAAACGTCTTTTTATAGGGCGTTTGTTAAATCTAGCACAAAACCGACAACTAGTGACGTTGTGATCAGGGCCTAGGCACGGAATACAGTAAGAGTGCAAGTCCTTATGAGGTATTTGCTTTCCACAAGAAATACAATTATTAACTTTTTCTGACATCGGTCTAAGGCAAGAAAAAGTTTCCCCAACAGGGTACTTGGCTTTATTGAAGACTTAGTCTCTGAAATTCGACTTCAAAAATCTCAGGAGTCTGCCGACTGGCACTTGCAAACTGCTTCTGCTTCGGGCACCACGCGGCAAGAAAGACTGAAGAAAATGGCGTCAGATGCATCTTATATACCCCTGGCGCACTGACGTCAGGGAAGAAGAGACAGCAACCGACGCTGGACCAAGACTTTGGAACTCTGGCCGACTGCAGGACCACCTGACAGCAGGATAACCCAAGTGTAATGACTGCAGCAGTGTAACACGATGAACATCGGACAATTTGAATTAGGAGGAACCAAAGGGGCGTTAATGAACACCTTGAAGGGGTCCGCAAACAGTCACAGTCTCATCCAGGCACGTCTCTTAAGGGCTATGCCTGAACCAGCCACTTGAGAGGTTCCCTCTGCCACATGGGAGATTAGCCTCAATCGAGGAGTTAAAAATAGAAGCCGCAGTGTTCAGCTGTGTGGAAACCTTAAGTTTTCCTCAGACAGCGACTAAGTGAGAGAGGTGGAGATTTCCTTCACCAGGTCTCTCTGGAGACATGTAAAGTGTGCCAGGTAATTCAATGCTCTCAGTGAAAAGGATTGGGTTCCGTGGCGTCAGGCTCCTTCAAAGCTCAGCGAGTGATGAGGTCAATAAACTGGTCCACTGGTGAGGACACCCAGGATGTAGACAGTCCCGTCCCGAATGCTTCCAGGAACACTGACTCCTCCCAAGGAAAGGCATTAGGAAAACCATCCACCCTTCTGTTTCAGGATTTATAAGACATCTCCATAGGAGATATCATCAGGTGGAAATTGGGGGGACTCCTCCCCTTCGAAGTCAGTGACTCCAAGAGGTAGTCTATGTGCTTCCTCTTGCACCGACACTTCCGGGGGACCTCCTCCTTGGGGTACTTTGGGGGGGGTTCGGAAAAGAGGGTAACCCCTTGCTGAGGGGTAGATTGGAGGTTCTCTGGCAGAGGCTGACCATGGATCGGATGGATAGGAGCAAAGCTCTGATCCACAGAGGATTGGGTAGAGCCTGGTGGAGGAGGGACAGTATCTCATGTCGTCGGGAAAGCCCCCTCCATCACCTGGAATGCCGGGAGAACCTGCCCCCCCCCCACTCCAGAGGCCAAAGCCCCTATGGGACAAAGAAATAAGGCCACCCCAGATCCGGCATCAACAGAAGGCACCGACCCAAGTTATTGAAAGCCTAGCCCCCAAGCTGAAGGGACATCTCCAAGAAGTTCAGAGCAAACAGTAACCCTGAGGATCTGGCGTCGACCCCTCAGATCCAGGACTCGCTCTTACAGAATCGGGGCCAAGCTGGTCTGGGACACTGTCAGAGCCAGGGGAAAAAGATATCCCACGATCAGACCAGTCCACTTGGGATTAGTAGGCCCTGCAGCTCCGAAGCAGAGAGTTGGATCGGAGGAGGTTGTGGTATCAGGGTCGGAGTTCTCACGGATCCAGCATGAGTGAGAGAAGGTAAAATCCTCAGCTGGATCGGAGCTTTGAGGAAACTCTTCATAATCTGATACATATTGAAGTGGTAGAGCCAAGAGGATTGAGAAGACTGGGAAGAATGAGTCAACCAAACTGGAGACATGCTTGGACGGATGGCCTGAGCCAGTGAGGGGGACTTGCTCTGGTACCGAGTATGACCCAAGAGATTTATGATCCGGATGGGGGAGACTCATCTGCTTCAGAGACGAAGAGCGTGGATTCTTATGACTTCCAACCTTGCAATACCTCTTTTTTAAATGGGATTGTGCTCAGGTTTCTGAGCTACAAAACTGTCATCCTTGAGATTGTGTCCTCAAAAGAAATTTCCTTGAAAGGAGTGCCAGGACTAGTAGATTCCGCTTCCTTAGACCCACAGTCAAGTAGAGAGAATCTGAGATGAATAAGCAAGGGATTCCTCATCTGAATCCACCTCCTCCTCAGAGGAATCCTGCTCCCTGGGTCTTTTAAGAGGAGTCTTTTGCTTTTTTTTCAAGGGGGCATCCATCTTATAAAATTTCGAAGGCTCTGACCCTGGATGGTGTTCAATAATAATAGTCAGAACTTCCTTCCTGACCAAAATTTGACAATTTGACAAACCTCCCCAGGCCCCTCAAAAAATAATCAGCCACAGTTTCCCCTGAATGTCTGAAGTGGACGTCTGCAAGGCCTCCTAGGACTTGCACAGGTTTGTATCCTTTGTCTGCCTCCAAAACGGTTGCTGCAGAAGAATCCAACGGCAGAGCCAGGTGATCTTCCAGGCTTTCACTAGCCTTGGGACAGATGTCCTGTGGAGGCTGCACAGCAGAAGAATCAGACCTAGACTTCATGGCCTTCAGCTTCATGGACGGCTGTCCCTCAATGTGGGAAGTTCCTTCCATCGTGTCTTTAGCTAAAAGCTTAAGACGCTGGTTCTCCAAATACAAGACTAAAGAAGAAAGCGGACTATGGAAAGTGTTAGGAAAAAGGCCTGACAAACAGGACATATGGTCATGGGAAGCAGCTAGACAAAATAAGCACTGCTCGTGATGGTCTTTATGGGGAATCTGTCTCCTACACCAGCATTTACCCTTCTTGGATGACATGAAGCCCCACAAGCAACTCTACAAAAAAGATAAGATAAAAAAACCTAATGGGGCACGGATTTGAAACGGCTTGGTGATCCAGCAATGGAACGGGCGTTCAGACTGACAGCAAAGAAGTTCCGAGGATGGTACATCTAGATATCAACTTTATGCCCTATGCTACATGAGGAGCATACGTGTGATAAATGGCATACCTTAAAGCTACCGAAAGGCTTTGGTATACTGGCTGGACTTCAGGCTGCCCTTGACAGGGATCCGTATTGTAATGAATACTGCAACAGTGAAATGGAAGAATATCTAATAAGATATACTAAGAATTGTCTGAAGTAAACACTAGTCTGCAGGACTTTCCTGAATCTACAAAATGAGTTGCCCTTAACAAAACTTTAAATCTACATGCCAAAAATGTTACAAAAAAGGTAAAGCATAAAAAGGTTGGTACATAGGGAAAGTCAAAGAGATTGTGGGGCAATGGGATTACAAACTCAAAGACTCAGTATTCACTATCATGCAATTTGAGTCTGCTTTGCTGGGTGTGCACTTTGACAAAACTGATATCACTTCCTCAGCCTGCTGCAGCTTTGAAGATTTGAAGATGAACACTTAAAGAGAATGGTAGGGTGTGGTTTCCACAATTATCCTTCAGGAAAAGCAGTCTTCAAAAACAGGAACTTTGGCATGCTTCCACATGGTAAGTCTGCATTTAAAAAAAACACTGAAAATCAACAGAAACTAAAGTATTAGTACAAAACAAATTCATAAACTAGCGTAAAGAAATGTCTATATACACAGATAGGAGAAAGAAGAAAGGTAACAGCTACAGGTTAACACAAAAAGGGCAACCCAATCCATGTACTTAAAAATTCTACTCAAAGTTCTATCTGAAGAAATTCCTATACAAGCATCTATGATTTACTAAAAAAGTACAGTGATATACTACAGGTAGAATCCACCTCGATAGGCAGTCAACAAGCATAATATAGTTATGTACACTTACCATAAATATAGATGTCCGAGTGTATTCACTGTTGCAGTCATTACATGTGGGTAATCTGCTAGCAGGTTGCCCTCAGTCGGCCTGATTAACAAAGTCTTGGGTTCTGTGTCGGATGCTGTCCCTTTCTTCCATGACATCAGGTTGTCAGGGGTATAAAACATGCAGCCGACACCATTACATCAGTTTTTCTTGCCCCAGATATCAGGTGTCCCCCAAATGGGGAGCAAAATATATAAATAATTTAAAACACAAAAATATACCTCCAAACAAAAGCAAATACACCAAAAAGGCTTTTAAGTGTAGTAAAAGAAAGGAGAGGCATAGTAAGAGAAAAAACAGGGGGCTGGTGGGAAAGTAACCAGGACTGCAACGGTGAATACACTCGAACATCTACATTTATGGTAAGTGTACACAACTGTACTATGTTCTTCGTGTTTCACTGTTGCAGTCATTACATTTGGGTAGATTCCCAAAGCTATGGTTGGGAGGATGGATTTATACAGTATTAGGACCGGCTATAAGTCCCTGCAAAACAGCAGTGACAAAGCCAGCTCTGGATTTAGAGAAGATTGGTAAATTATAGTGCTTGGTGAAAGTATGAACTGAACTACCTGGTAGTATCTTCTAGAATATCCCTGGTAGGAACACCTCTGAGAAAGGCTGCAGAAGTTGATGCAGCCCTGGTGGAGTGGGATCTGATCCCCTGAGGGATAGGTTTTCCATGGTGCTTATAGCAGAAATGAATACAATGACTTACCCATTTGGAAATGGTTTGCTTTGAAATAGCCTTTCCCTCTGCCCCTGCAGCAAATGCTACCAGCAGTTGTTCAGATTTTCTTCGAGATTTAGTCCTGTCCAAGTAAAATCTAAGTTGTCTGTGTACATCCAATGAATGCAGAATCTGCTCCCCCTTGTTCTGTGGATTGGGAAAGAAAGTTGGCAAATGAATGGACTAATTAAGAGCCACACTGGATACCACCTTGGGCATGAAGGATGGATTGGTCCTGAGTGACACCCTGTCCGCATGAAAGATGGTGAAAGGCTCCACTGCCATAAGGGCCTGTAATTCAGAAATCCTTCTAGCCGAAGTGATTGCTAAAAGGAATGCTGTTTTCCAGGAAAGAAATTTTAAGTCTGCAGTAGCAGCTGGCTCGAAAGGAGGGAGAGTGAGTTTTTCCAATACAAAGTTAAGGTCCCAGGCAGGGGTTGGTGCTCTCCTGGGTGGCCTCAAGTTTTTGGCCCCTCCGAGATACTGCTTTAGCAGAGGATGAGAGAAGAGGGGGGTTCTGTGTTGTAATGAGTTGAAATGGCTGAGGCATGGATTTTTATGGAAGAAAAAGACAGGCCCTTGTAGTATTGCAAAATCTGAGGTAAATTGGGCACTGCTGTGCTCATCCCTTGAGATTGATTCCAGGCACAAAATCTTTTCCATTTGTCAGCATAAGACTTTATAGTACTACGTCTTCTCGCCTCCAAAATGACATCCATCACAGGTTTGCTGAGGGATGCTAAGGGAGAATTTAAGTGATTAGCCAAGCTGCAAGATTCAATGTTTGGAGCGGAGGGTGCAGAATTTGGTTGTTCTGCTGAGACAGTAATGAAGGTGCCCGAGGCAGGTTCCATGGAGAAATATATGACAGCCTGAGTAGGAGTGGGTACCAGTGTTGGTGGGGACAGTCTGGATCAATCAAAATAATTTTTGGTTTGTCCTGTTTGACTTTTAGTAGAACTTTGGAAAGCGGAGGGAAAAGCATAGACTGATAGGTTTTCCCAGCTGAAGGACAGGGCATCCACTTTCCAGGCTTTTTTGTGAGGAGTTCTTGTGCAAAATTTGTCCAACTGGTAGTTCTGGGGTGAGGCAAAAAGATCTATGTCTGGGCTCCCCCATTTGCGTATCAACATATTGAAAATCCGTGGTTCCAGTTTCCATTCATGTGGGTCCATGAGATTTCGGCTTAGTTGGTCTGCCAAAATATTCAGCTTTCCTGGCATGAACTGAGCTTGTAGTTGTACTTGACAGCTCAAGGCCGTGTTCCACAGTGCCATGGCTAGTCTGCAGAGGGGGTAGGAGTGTGTACCCCCCTGCTTGTTTATGTACCACATAACTGTGTCGTCCATCCAGGACAACTAATGGTAAAGACGAAGGCAGTCCTTGAAGGCTGTCAGTGCATTCTGTACAGCTAGCATTTCCTTTTGATTGATATGAAGGTGCATTTGATGTGGGCTCCATTTGCCCTGAATGCACTTCCCTGCCAGATGAGCCCCCCATGCATAGTCTGATGCGCCTGTAGTTAGGATTTGGGCGGCAGGGGGTGGTGTGTATGGCAGTCCCTTGTTTTGGTGGCAGGCCTCTGCCCACCATAGGAACTCTAGTTGCAGGCAAGGTATGATGGGAACCATTGTTTCCAGGTTGTGACAATGTTGACTCCATAAACTTTGAAGTACCACTGAAGTTTCCTCATATGCAGTCTTGCATATGGAATTAGAAGAATGCAGGAGGCCATGAACCCCAAGGCTTGCAGTATTTGTCTTGCAGATACCAGGGTTTTTGTTGCCACCTGTTTGAAGTAAGTCACCAAATGAATTTGCTTTTTTGGCGTAAGAAAAGCCATCTGGGCAGGTGTATTCAAGCTTGCACCCAGGAATGTAATTTTTTGAGAGGGTACCAGTTGTGATTTCTTTTCGTTTATGGTGTACCCTAGACAAGTTAGAACCCTTTTTACAAACGTCAGATTTTTAGAAGAATGGCCTTGTTTTCTGCCTGAATTAGACAATCGTCCAGATATGGATATATTTGAATATTTCTTTGCCTGCAAAATGCAATTACTGGAGCCAGGCACTTTGTAAATACCCTGGGTGCAGTAGACAAGTCAAAGGGCAGTGCAGAGAACTGATAATGCAAGTAGCCTGCTTTGAAGCGGAGGTATCTTCTGCATGATTCCCAGATTGGGATATGCAGGTAAGCCTCTTAAATCTAGAGTTGCCAACCAGGCATATTTGCCTAGCATAGGAAGTAACTGGTGAAGAGTCAGCATCTTTAATTTTGGAATGTCCAGAAAGGTGTTTAGAGTAGACAGGTCCAGAACTGGATGCAACGATTGGTCTTTTCTAGGTACCAGGAAAAGTCTGGAACAGAAACTTTGTCCCTTTTCCTCTTCTGGTACTAGTTGAATTGCCCCCAAGTTTAGGAGGGAAAGTACTTGTTTCTGAGCCTCTGCCCACTGATTTGGGGGGCAGGTCTAGCCATCCGTTTGGAGTTGTCAACGTGTGGAAATGAAATCTGTATCCCTGAGACACTATATTTAAAACCCATTTGTCCTGGGTTATAAGTTGCCAGTTTTTTGCATGAAGAGTCAGTTTTCCCCCCACAAGGGCGGCTAAGAGGTAAGTGCTTGGTAATTTTAAAGGAAAGTCAATGAGACTGTTTACCACAGGGAGGTGTCTTGCTGTTTCCAGATTTGGAAGTGGAGGCACCCCATTGCTTAGTTCTGAAACCTCCCTTGGAACTGAAACCTTGTGCTTTTGGAATGTCTGGGTTTGGTTTGAGTGGCTCTGGAAGGAACGGGAAACAACCAGTTCTTAGTAGGCCAGTGCCTACTAAATCTTGGAGGTTGTACCTGTAAGAAATCTTTCACAGTTTGCATAGATTTAGCTTTATCTTCCATCTTTTTTAGAACTTCTGCTTTATTACCAAACAGACAGTCCTGCTGCAAGGGAGCATCCAACAATTTTGCTTTAACACGATCAGGCAGAGATTGCTCCTTAAGCCAAGCATGCCTTCTAAGCACAGACCCAGTAACAGCAGCCCTGCAAGAGGCCTCCGAAGAATCAAAACCACATTGCAAAGTAGGTTTTCCAACTTGTTCAGCTGAATGCAGTAAATACTGTAATTCCTTATTTTCTACAGTCAGAAATAAACATCATTTTCTGTTTATGCAGTCCCATTATATGCTGCCAATATTTTAGCATATGGAAATAACAGTTTAAAGCCCTGATTGCCAATGTTGCAGAAGTGTAAACCTTTTTACCTCATCTATCCAGCGCCCTGGAGTCCCTTATCAGAAGGGGTAGGATTTTTAGCAGTAGAAGCCTTAATGCCCTTGGGACCCTGAGAAATGGTTTCAGGATCCGCAACAGGATTTTTGTAAAGGAATTTGTGGGAGTCAGGAACCCTGTAGTATCAGTCTGGCTTACAAGGGGCCGGAGGCAGAGAATCAGGAGCCATACTAAATTCTGAACACACACAATCAACAATATCTAGAACAGGAGGTATAGCCAAAGGCCTATGCTGAAGAAGAAGAAAATCCCCAAGCCTATTTTTAGATTCAGAAAAATCCTGACTTTCCCAGTGGAAATGTTCCCTTAAGGTATGCAAAGTTTCCCCAAAAGAAAAATCCTCAGGGGGAGAAGCAGAAGGAATGGAATCCTCTGCATCAAAATCTTCATAAGAAGGTATAGACAAATCCTGTTCATTACAAGAGTCAGAAGAAATAGAGTCCTGTTCAGAAGATTCATAGTCAATTTCAGCCCTAGGCCTCTTAGAAGGGGGTGGGGGTTTGACTACCCCTGATTAGAGTACTTACATTTTCAGCCATTTTGATCATTTGTTTTTTTAGGCATAGGGGCCTACACGTGTGGCCTGGGCGTCATTTTTTTAGACACAAATCGTGATTTTGACCTTAATATTGAAGATGGTGTCAGTTTAATATACAAATCTGTAGGCCGGAATACACCCTCAGAAACCAGTGCCTGCACAGCGGCTCCGGACCCATCCAAGATAGAGACATCCACAGGTTCCATAACTGAAGCATCTAGCGGCATACCGGACTCCGAATGGGTCTCAGTAGAGACCTACAAATCGGAAGTAGCAGGTATCAGGGGCTGCGAAAGCGCCTCACTGAGTACTGACGACTGGCTTAGGAGAAGCGTCGTCGGCAGTTTTGGACCTCAACGGCCTGTCTCTTTTTCTTTGCATTTTTTTCGGTAATCCGGTAGTCTGATTGCTAGCCGACGTCATTTCTGGATAATTAAACCGAGAACCAAAATATTTAGAAGCAAAATGTACAGACGACGGATAGTGCGCCGATTAAATAAAGCACAAAACAGACAGCAAGGTACATCGTGGTCAGGGCCTAGGCAAGGAATACAGTACAAATGGAAATCCTTATGAGGTATTTGCCTCCCACAAGTAATGCAATTATTAACTTTTACTGGCATCGGTAAGGAGCAAGAAAAAGTTTCCCCAACGGGGTACTTAGCTTTTTAGTTGAAGACTTCGGTTCTAAAACGAAAATTTCAGGAGTCGGCTGACAGGCACTTGCGAACTGCTTCTGCTTCAGGCACCGTGCGGCAAGAAAGACTGATGTAATGGCGTCGGCTGCATGTTTTATACTCCTGACGACCTGACGTCATGGAAGGGACAGCATCTGACACAGGACAAGACTTTGTTAATCAGGCCGACCGAGGGCAACCTGCCAACAGATTACCCAAATGTAGTGACTGTAACAGTGAAACGCAAAGAACATCTGGTGGAGAGCAGCTACCATCTCACTTCATCCCAAGATACGGATGAAGTAAGTACAGCTGTGTTACAAACTTACCATAACTGTAGATGTACGCCTATATTCCTGGTTATGGTCGTCACGTCTAGGACACCAGGTTGCAGTAGCCTGACATGCCAGCCCAACTTAACCTTTACCTTCCCCCTCTTTGTTTTGGCAGACTTCCTCCCACTCAGACATCAGCACATTCATGGCATAAGGGGGATTTTGGCCAAAGCCAATTCTTAGTCTTTCTTGTACTGGCTGGACAAGCCCAATGTGACATAGCACAAGTGGACCTCTGGACATCATCTCCAAGGACAAACGCATGTCCTTGTAGACCCAATTTGCCTCTTTAGGTACTATGCAGGGTCAAAGGAAGGAGAGATGTTGGTGGGAAAATGAGGGGGAAAGTAAGGTCCAGAGGGGAACCCAACTCCAACCCAGGGATGTCCAACCATGGAAACAGAGGAAAAGGTGGGAGGAACAGGGAATGCAATAATAAAAATAACTTATCTACATCTATGGTAACAGAACTGTACTATGTTCTTTGGAACATTCACTGTTAAGTCATCACCTCTAAGAAGACTCCTAGAGTGTAAAGACAAGTAGGCTGCTGGCACTGACTATCTTATCATGAAGTCAGACCTTAGAGAATGTCTGTGGCAAACCCCATATTGCAAAACTTGGAAAGGGCATCATCAGAAGGCCAAGAAGCTGCATTCAAAAACTGATTAGTGGTTCTAGTAGAATATGCCCATATGTGGTCTGACTCGGGTTTCTTGTGGCAGTATAAAAACACACAACATGGAGAGGAAAGTAATTTTCAACTAGTCTGACTATTGTTAGAATTTCCATCCTTGCCCTTTGCAAAAGAGAGAGACAAATATCGGATCTGGATTTTCTGATTCTTAGTTCTGTATAGACAGGATCTTGGTCTACACACATCCAAAGCATGCAATGTTCTCTCCCCCATGTCTTGTGAGTTTTGGAAGAACGCAGGGAGGTGAATAACCTGTTTCAAGGAAAGTTCATAAGTGTGTACTAGGCTAATGGCTCTGGAGCCTTTACAAGCCTAGCCCATAAAAGTGCCTTGGTATTGTGCCGTCCAATGTTAGTTCCCAGTGCCTCTATCAAGTAGAGCCACTGGAGTGATCCCCTGGGGTGAACTTTCCATTTCTCATCCACTCATCAAGATTTCTCTTGGAGAGCCAGTGAGGAAGGTGTTCTGCTTGACACGTATGGGAAGCCCATTCCAGAGCATGGGCAGTCTCTGGGTTATGAACCTGTCCCTCCAGCATGTTCTGTTGCTTGTGGTAATGAGGTTGGAGGTCTCTGGAGTGTGCGGTGCAGAGGGATTAGGATTTCTTTAGCTGTAGCATTTTTAACAGAACTGGGTCAGACATGGCTTTGTAAGTCAAGCAGAGATTGCCTTAGTAAACGATATGAGACGGAGAATAGCTGGAGGTGTTTTTTTTTTTTTTTTTTTTTTTTTTTGAGTCTGTCCATGTAGGACATGTTTAAGGCCTAGGATCCTCTTCGTGAGGTACTTCTGTGGCCTCTCCAGCTGTTGCAGTTGTCTAGTGAGATACATGCCAAATGGGGCATTGGTCTAATGAAGGAAGAGTAGAGAGAGAAATGATGACCTCTTTCTTCCTGGATGCAAAACCCTTGGTAATGAGATCTGCCACATAGGACTTTATGACCACAGTGGCAATGTGGTGGTCGAAGGAGAAGTTGCTGTCAACCTGTGTCCCCAGATCTCTTATAACACCTTCAGTGTTCAGTGGCCTTCCATTGATGTGGCAATTGGGAAAAACTCAGTTCTCACTAAAGGAGATGATGACGCATTTTTTTGGCATTAAGCTTAAGGCCATGGTTTCGATACCAGTCACTGGCCTCAGTTCGGCCTTTCTGTAGGATGTCTGTATCACTTGGGGAGTTAATAATGGCTCCCAGCTTGTAGTCGTCTGCACACTTGGTCAGCCAGAGTCCCTCTGTGTTGACCTAGACTTCTGAGAAGTACATGCCAAACAAGAGAGGATCCAGGACCGATCCCTGTGGGACTCCACTCGTAACTGGTCAGCAGTCTGACTTGGAGTCTGCTACTTTCACACTGGGTTCTATTTGTGAGCCAATTTGCAACCCACCTAATACTATGGGGGTGGATGCCTAGTTTGGAGAGTTTATCAATAATTCCTGAGTGAGGAATGGTATTCAAAGGCCTTGGCCAGATCGAGATAGGTTGTATGAACTGCCTTACCTTCATCTACATCTCTGGTGACTGACTCAAATAAGTCAACCAGGTTGAGCAGGCATGATCTACCTTTCACAAAACCAAACTGTGTGGGATCTAGAGTTTGGAGATTCCCTATACCCTTAAGAAGGTCCATGATGATGTGCTCCCTAGCCTTACATATCAGACATGTCAGGCTAATGGGGTGATAGTTTCCAGGGTCTGTGTAGCCACTCATCCTTTATGGAGAGGGATGACTGTAGCAGTGCGCCATTTGGTAGGGACAAAGCCTGATGTGAGGCTGTAATTGAACAGGGCACACAGATATGGTGCCAGTTCACTTTGTAATTCATGTAGAACACAGCCAAGGATATTGTCAGGTCCCATGGAAGCTGTATTCTTGGCCTTGGACAATGCAGCTTTAACCTGTGCTGCAGTAATGCTGGGTGCATGGCATTCTTCCAATATTGAGATTGGTCCGGGAGGGGTAAAGTTGGCAATGATTCTGTCGACCAGTATGTTGGCAATATCTGTTGGCTCAGTATAGGAGGTACCATTATGCAGTAAATCAGAGCAAATCTGGGCATTGCAGTGGAGATTCCTGATACAACTATAGAAGGCTTTGTGGTTGTTTTTAGTGTCTGCCACAATTCTACCTTCACAGCTGGCTTTGGAGGTTTTGATAAGGGATCTCAACTTTTTGTTGAGGCTAATATGGGAATTCTTCCAGTCTTGGTACTTCACCTTTTTCTGCAACAGTTTCTTCCTTCTGTTGTAGAGTTTATTAATGGGCAGGGGACCACATGGCTCTGTTTGGTATGGCTAGCTCCATGCATTTACGTCCATGCTCGTATAGTGCACTGGTGTATGATTCGGCAGTCATGCATCTATTTTCCATTGGCATGGGTGCCGTGAAGTTAGCCACCTCTATTTTTAGGAGTCCAAAGTCAGCTTTGGAGAAGTTTTTCATGGTGGATACCTTTGCGAGGGATGTGGGTGAGATGTGGATTTCCATGGTAGTTAGTTTGTGGTCAGATCTAACCAGGGAGGAACTGACTATTGGTGTAGAGCAACAGTGGCCCATGTTAGTAATAACCAGGTCAAGGATGTTGCTTCCTCTAGTGGGAAGTAAGAATGAGCTGGTCTAAGGCATTGGAATTGATGAATTCCAGGAAGCATTGGGCCAGTGCACTGGTGGATGAGTAGTTTTCCCAGCTGATGTGGGGGGGGGGGGGGTAGTTGAAGTCACCTAGTATGAGTGTGTCGGGTTGGATCTTAACAGTTTCCACGGTGCTTAGGAATGTGTAGTGAGTCTCTTGGGACATGGTTTGGGACCTATAGCAGGCTACAACCTGAATCGACATGGTCACCCAATGTTAATTTTACCTGGAGTATCTCAGATGCGTTATGCTAGGCTACTAGTCTGGAGGTGTGCATATCCTTCATGAATATGGAGACACTTCCACCTCTGGAGCTTTGGTCCATGTTCTGGGGTCGAAAGGTGTGGAATGAGTTACAGTCTGGGAGCGCAGGGATGCTTTCTGCTGCTTTAAACCAGGTCTCCATTACAGCACAAATGGAGATGTTCTCCACTTTGAGGAGCGCTTCGAACAACTGCATCTTGAGATTTAGACTTCTGGCACTGAGCAGCATGACCTTCAGATTGCATTTATTTATAGCGGTTACAGTGGTAAAAGGCACTATAGGGGTGGCAAGAGCCTTAGCCAGTACCCAGAAACCCAGTGGTGACAGATGCAGGCCAACTCTGGCAAAGCACAGAGGTCTGTCAATCATGTCATCCCAAGGAGACAAGATACTGGATCCCCTTACAATGACACCAGAAACTTAGCCAATTGAAGTCGATCATTTTCTATTTGTACTGCGGTATAATTCTGGGTGGTAGGATGCTGCTCAGAGCTAGGGTCATAACTGCCTGGGCCACATAATCAGAGAGCTCCACCATGTTTCTTTTCATGTTGTCCAGGGAGGTGCGTCTCAGATCATTCACATTCACACGGACAATGACACAGTCAAACTTGTACTTGCTGTGGAATGACCTGAGTGCGTGTGTTATGTGTCGGATTCCGGCACCTAATAGACATCTGACTGTTACCTTCTCTTTATTCAACCTAGTGAGCAGGACATCAGTGTGCCTCACTATTGAGTCAACCTAGTGAGCAGGACATCAGTGTGCCTCACTATTGAGTCACCTATGATTATTGTATTGGGCAAGCTGTTTTGCCTTAGGGGCTTAGGTTGAGGGGCACACTGTGCCTTGGAAGTCTGTGCTGTTTGGGTAGATTTCTATGGACAGCCTCCGCGAAGGTGGGTGTGTGGTTTGTGTTTTTATGGGAGGGCTGTGATGGTGGGTGTTCTGGGCGGCTATGTGTTCCATGGGATGTGGTGCAGGTGTTGACCTTCTCCTCTTTACCAGCTACTTCGGTCTTGGCTGGAGTGTGCATGAATTCCAGTTTGGAGATATAAGTGCATCTCTCACAAGTCTGAGTGCTGTGAGGTAAGAGGAAAGGGTTGTCTGTGTGCATGAGGCAGTTGCTACACTGCCTCATAGTGCCCAAGTTCACCAGGTTAATAGGAGAAAGCACAGGAAACTGACCTTTAGACATGCCAGGAGGGATGGTCCTCATTACTAAGTACTGGAGCGGTTTCCTTACAGGACATCTAGTGCCGATAGCACTTATGTGTGCTACAATAAATGCTACAAAAAGCCTGATGAAGTGCTAGGTTAATAAGCTAAAGTGTAAGAGAGAAAAGAGCTAGAAAAATCTAAGGGAAAAATTGAAGAGCAGACTTTTGGGCACCGGTAATACACTTTAATACCTCATGAAAGTATTAAAGGTTAAGGCATTAAGTGCTTTGGGTCACATTATTGTTGTTAAGTATTTAAATAAGTTTGTTCATTATACAACTTGGTCTGAAGAAGTTCAATGAAGGGAATGAAAGCACTTACCAGCTGGATTTTTATGTAATAAAGTCATTTTGTGTGTTTAGCTGTTCGTCTTTTATCATTGGTAATATACTTTAAATGCAGTGCAAGCTAGCACACTTGCGCGTGTAGCAATATTAAAGCAAATACAGTTAAAATAAATGCAGTTAAATGAAGAAAACAACTTAAAGTGGAGAAAGCCTTATAATCAGAAAAATCAAAATGGAAGCACTTAAAGTCTCTTTCTCCTTTTTGCTGCTCTTGTAGTCTGCAAGATGCCAAAAATAGGATCCGCAGAGCTTAAACAAGCACAAACCCGCACAAACATGGGCTTTTAAACCATAAAGTTGAAAGGGATAGAAAACTGCCCAAACGGTCAATAAATTACAATTTCAGAGCGAGATACCACTCCTCTTGTGGTAGATAGGCTACCTAGTGCTTACCACTCCCAATGATAAACTGGAAGGCTGTTCTGTAATCACTTTGGGAATAATGGTAGGGCTGGCATACAGGACTGCTCTATCCATATAGAAAAATCATGAAGGATTGTGCAAATGAATCTACTTTTTTACATCTTCTTGTAACATGAAACTTTATATGGTCAAAAACACATATGATCAAGGTTACAGAATGTCAGAAGCTACAAAAATACAAAAAATGTACTCTTGCAGGGAGGAATCCCCCTGCATCACTCACCCGCCATCTAATTATATACACCAACTCCAAGATCGCACTGCAGTGAAAATAAAAAGGCAAATTCCCCACTATACAGCAATCTCAGTAGTCTGATGTTCTGGAACTTTGATCATATGGTCTTGACCACATCCAGTTAGATATTCTGAAAAGTAGATAATCTGAAGGGAACCTGTTCAAACATCAAGGTTTACAGCTCAGATACTCTACTGCAGGATATTAAGGCCATGAAATACAGCATCTTCCAAGAAAGATATTTTAGTTGTGTAGAAACAGCAGGCTCAAAGGAAGCCAATATCAGTTTCTCTAGTGCAGAGCTGAGGTCCTATGGTGGTGCAATTTCCTTTTTAGGTGGTCTGAAATGAAGTAATCCTTTTAGGGGCTGCTTGATTGGCAATAAAGGAATATAAGGGAGGCTGTAAAGGCAAGCAAACTAATGCAGGTGAAACATGTACCTTCAAAGGAGGTATAAGAAATACCTATATTTACAAAGCTCTGACCAGCAACTGAGAACATGAGAAGTTCCAGCTGAATTAAGTCTCTAGTAAACAACCAAAGAAATAATTTCTACTTTATTAGGTAACATTTATATGTGGTTGGCACCCAAGCCTCCCTCATTAGATGTCCCACTTTATCTGACGATGGATCTGGAAGGGATGAGTGCTAAATCATCCATGCTGTCAGCTTTAGAGTTCATGCACTGCTGTGTAAGTAAGGACCTCTTCTTTTGTGTCAATGTTAATTTAATTAAGCTTAGCAGGATGGAGAAAATCAGTGCTGCCTGAGCTTAAGGAGAGTGGTGAGTATTAACAGCATTCTGTCACAACTTTATTTAGCTGGAATTATCAGGGCTATCAATAGGAAAGCAATAGAGAAAAAATGTATCCAAGGAATGGAAAAGGTATACATCTGCCACATTCCTGCAGTTGCTGTCTTGTAATGAACTTTCAAAAGTTGCTTGTTCTCTGGGGAAGCAAAAAGTTCTACTTCTGGCACATCTCACCTGTGTGTCAGGTCCAAGAACACATCTCTGCTAAGCATCTATTGGTGGGGTCTGACTAACATGTGTAGCCAATTTGCCATAACTTTCTCCTGTCATGGGATGGAAGTTGGCTTGAGTGTCTGTTCTCACTCCCAGACCACTTCCCAAACTTGCACTGCCAGAATGCAAAGCATGGAAGAGGTGGTACCTTTCTGCTTGTCAATATACCAGATCACTGTTGTGCTGTGGGGACATACAGGGTGCTTCCTGTCCAGTTCTGCCTGCATGCTTTTAGCACTAGAACTACTACAGCCATTATCTCTTTCATATTCAAGTGTTTTTTTTCTTATCTCATTGTCCCATGAGCCTTGGAGGAAAGATCCCCCAAAAGACCCCCCCCCCCCAAAGCATTGTCTAAGGAGTCTGTGTTGACAATTTGGGTTCCACTGGCCACCTAGAAGGATGTCTCTGGACTGAGCTACATACAACTCTTCCACCATGAGATCACCTTCTTTATACAGGGCAAGAGAGGAGCTGTGTACACTTCCAACTGCTGGGGACTACATTTGTTTGAAATGCCACTGCAATTTCCTCAAAAGAAGCCTCACTAGCAGTGCCATCAATCCAAACCAGAAACCTGAGAAATACCATGGCTGTGTATGAATCCCTCTTTAATTTTCATCTGGAGGAACTGAGACACAGAGGACCTTGCTATTTGTTGGAAGGCCACACACAGTTCTCTGTCCAGCAAGATTTCCAGGAACACTACTTTGCTTGAAGGGGACAAAAAAAAAATTCACACAAACGGTCATCTGTTTCTTGTTTTTCTCCGGTTTTGAGCATTTTTTTTGGTATGCTTGTGCTTCTGGGGTAGGTTACTGGAAGTTCTGGCAATAATGGGACAAGGCTCATGTCTTCTTCTCTGAAATGTTCTCTCAGACAGATTTTGGCTTTACTCTGGACTGTCCTCTGTGTAAGCCAGGCACAGTGCAGGCAGCTGTCCATGTTACGCTACTGGCCTAAGCAAAGAAAGGCACCAGCTATGAAAAATCTTGCATTGGATTTGCTTACCATACTCAGTACATTTACTCTGCTTAAAAGAAACTCAGTACCACTGAAGTTATTGGGCACTTACAAAAATTCAGCAAAATCTTTTAAAAGAAATAGAAAAGATCCTGCTGGGTAAGTATCTGTATCCAAAATCCCTGGAAGCAGGGTGACATGTCAGACTAACAATGCTGTGGTCACCATACAAATGCTCTCGGACTACAACAGTAAATACCCAAAGATGGCATCTGTCAACACCCTCCTTATACCAACGACGTCCTGACTTCACAGTGGAAGAACCTGGACAAAGCCATAAGAAGGATGGTAAAGTTCTGGAAGTTGAGAGAGCATGGGGTTCCTGCAGGAAGGAATCCAAGAAAATGAAGACTGCAACAGTGAATATTACAAAGAACATCTTTAAGTAATACAGAGTGAAAAAAAGTCTTGCAAGCACATTTCAGTTTTCCTTAAGCACTCATAAGACAACTCCTCAAAATATGTCGTCCATATATCTTTTTTGGGTTGTCTTCACTTGGGTGTCTTACGCCAAAGTGCCGTTTCCTATAACGGCTTGCAGCTTATGAGCTGGAATCACACTGACAGGGAGGAGGAGGGGAACAGAAACATACAGGTAGAGGGCATTTTGCTCCTTCTTCAAATCAGAACATTTTCTGAGTAAGTGCATACAAGTAAGGCAGTGGTGGAACACTAGCATCCTGCAAAAATGCTTTCATTTTTAGATGCGTTACATTTTGTTTTTGAAACATGGTTATGCCAGCAAGCTAATAATCTAATAATACCATGCATTTTGTACACAGTCTCTCTAAGCAACAACAAGGGAAGTGCATCTTTTATAATGTGCAAAATAAGACCCAATGACAACCAGAAAGGTGTGTGCGTGAGGGAGTGGGGGCTTACCAAACATAGAAACAAGGACAAAAAAATCGATCACATCTTCAGCAGAAAAAAATAGAAACTGGTTATTCCAATACCAAATTTTCTCCGTTATGAAACCTGTCAGAAGAAGGTTTCACTCCAGGCTATAGCTGCATCAGCAGCCAGGGTTAAAACTAACAAAATGGTCATATGAAACTGTCAGGCTAAGGTGATTAAGATTCGCAAGCATTTTTTTTTATACCCACCATGTAGTGCTTGCCATGTAAGATCACAACACAGAAGCAAAGCATTATGGTCTTGTCTCTCCACTCATTTGCAAGTGAAGTATTTTGACCTCCTGATTTTTTCTTTTTCTTTCTGACTACGGCTGGCCAAAGTGAAGTTTATACTTTTTCAATGGCTCCCTCCGATTCTCTTTATAACCTTCTATTTGATAAATTTTCAGAATAATAAGCCTGAAATTGGGTAGCTGCACTGGTTCACACTCCAAAATGAAGTTCCATGCCACATTTTGTATTCATTTTATATGACCAGGTAGGACAACTGATCTTACAACCCTTTACAGCCACATCCTGGTTCCAAAGGCAAAACAATGTTTAAATGATTACATATTACATATTTTTAATAAACAAAACAATCCAAATAATTCAACCACTAAAGACATACAGAGCAAACATTTAACAATGATTTAATCCTACATGACACTCAACAGTTCAGTATTTACAATATTTATACACATCTGCAGCACTTCCAATTTGTCATTCTAACATCTTCAGAAGCCCAGAAATTAAAATATTTCAGGTTTTAATACTTCACAGGTGGGATTTAATGTAAATCACTAAAATAATAGATCAGAAGACATTAGCAGTCACAAGGGTTAGAAAATGCTAAAGTTGTACAATTTCAGTGTAAGAGCTGATAGAAAATAATCCTAGTAGTAAAAATTGATCTGGTCACCTATGATCAATAGCTTATAATTAAAAAGATGGACTCTGCTGCCTTTACTTAGTTTAAGTAATTTTACAGGCCATGCAGTTTCATTACTGCTGCTAGAATCAGTGACCGAATTACTTAAGTAAAACAAACGTCTTTGTGATAAACCTCTCCCTACTCCCCTAACTGGCTTGTCAATCCAAGAACTGAATACAGAATAAACTACAGCAAAACTTCACAGAATATCACTACTATAAACAGATAAACTACAGAAATGTATACAGATAAGAAGCTTCAGTAATGCATGGATCATGCTTGTTTGTACGTGACACTTTGCACTGGTGGAAATGTATACAGATAAGAAGCTTCAGTAATGCATGGATCATGCTTGTTTGTACGTGACACTTTGCACTGGTGGACTGGATTAAAGGGAAGAAAAAGAAATCTGCCAAGACAGCATCATATTTGATAGGGGGATAGACTGAGCTCCCCAAATCCCAGATGTACAAACAGCAAGAAAAAAATATAACATTCATACATTTAGCTTTCACATCCAGATTTTATAGCTGTATAAATTAGTTTTTTTAAATAAATGGTGCCACTGCAGGACAGGATTATGGTTTCTACAGTATAGCAGCAACTGTCTAAAGCTCCACAACACCCTTAAAGTCAAAAAGTCACAAATTCAATCAGTGAAAGTCAAAGGAGTGCACCCAACTGTCTCAGTCATGGATGAGCACACAAACACTTATAAATCTCCCAGAACACAAAGTTTGACTAGTCCAAAAGGATTTACACTAGATAAATGAAAAACTGGGCAATGAATGTGTTCTAATTGCTGGTAAAAGTACAATAAACTTGTTGGAAACTGATATTGGAAATTGTAGATAGATTCTCAGGGAAAGATCAAAGTGTAGGAATCTTGCTGGCTGGACTCCCTGACCTAATAAAAGACCTGGCCCAAGGTTGGCCTTATGTATACATAGTGCAACTCACCAAATGCACCGTCACCCTATCTTCATCATGCTGAAAGCAGGGCTAACCATATGGAGAACAGCAGGCCCACTATGTAAGCTGTATAGTTCCCAACAAAAGAAGTGATTCTAAACTATTGAAAACAGAAGTTTACCTTACAATGTGAGAATTATTTTGGATTATTCAGCTGTAATGACAGCTTGAAGAAAGGATCCAACTTAGTGAGAGATGACCAAAGAAGGGAAGAAGTTCAAAAATATTTGTTGTACCCCAACCACCTTAATCCTCCAGTGGAGGTGGTCAAGATACTAAGCTACTCCTTGATGCAAGAAATTGAACATTTTTCTGTGTTGAGCTGGGAGGCTGCAGAAGGAAACTCACAAACCTGATGCAATAGGTGACAGCAGAGCACAGTGACAAGAACAATGAAAGAAGACAGTCAGATGTGGTTACCAGTTAGTTCTTAGCCCACAAAAAGGCCCATCTCACTCAGGAAGATGTAGATGGGTCACACAATAGTATTCCAAGACACTGCACCAGGAGGCAAAACTAATAAGTCATTATCCATGACATTGGTCAACAACACTATGGAAAAAAATGGAAACCTAGAGTCTTTGGCAGTGAAAGGAAAACAGAGATGGAGTCTATAGAACAGTGTCCGTGCACAGAGGGTTACAGCAAAGAAAAAAAAATAACAGAACAGAAGTGCAAAGCAGTGGAGAAAAGTCTGTAGAAAGAAGGCTAAAGTTGGTTTTGCAGTAGGCACAGATGTACATCATAATCCAGTGATGTGACACCAGCAACTACATAAACACGTGTGGAAGACGAATTTGAGTGATCTGGCCAGGAAGGAAGTGAACAAAGTACACAGATCACAGCACGTGAAGACAAAGCTCTACTGACTGAGCAAGGTGGCGCTGTAAAAGGCCCCAGGGTCAATTATCTGCAGCCAGAGGTTGAATCAGGTCACCAAAATTGTTTAGGGTGATCTATAGGTGTTCTTTGCAACACCTATGGTCTCAATTCTGGGAGAATCCTACAAAAAGTGCACCAACACTTTATGCAAGAACTTTGCATGGACTATAATACTTGTAAAAACGTAGTCTGCAGTAATAGAGCAAGTCAAAAAAGAACTATAAAAAATATGATCTGCATGAAGGGACTGAGCAATCCTCTCAGGACTACACTAATGTTAATGCCAGCATTCCTAAACAGAAGTAGTTGTCTCAATGTCTAGATGCTCATCACATTTTTACAAGTAATTCAGGTATCACTCATGTACGTTTCAAAAAAGCAGTTAAACTTTATATGTCAGAAAATAAAAAAGTGAAAAAAAATTGTGAAGTGTTCTATTATTAGTTAAAATGTTAAATAGCTTTATTCTATACTAAATTCTATGTTCACACCCAGTTAAGTAACTACTAACCCCATCGAGAAGACGTGGTACTAATGCTAAAGAAGCTGTTGGACTAAATCAATCCTGGACAGGGGAGAGAAATAGAAGTTAAGTACTAACCATAACTTGGCATCTGTGTTGCCCTATTTTACTATGCATCACAAATAGGTCTTTGGATCCATCCTTGGATCCGACTCGGCCCATTCTTCTAGCTACATACGATCCAAACCTCAAACTCCTCCAACTAACATGCCCCACTCCTTTTCAAACCCTCAGATCTAGTTTGCTGCCCCTTCCTAAAGACTATCCACAAAGAAAGATAGACAACAGCACAAAAAATGGCCAACAGTAGCCCAATCTTAAAGCCAGTGGGTTTCCTCAACCTCCATATCACTCTCAGCCATAAAAGGAAGGGGGAAGGAGGGTGGGATGTGATGCATAGTGAAATAAGACAGACAGCACAGATGGTAAGTGCATAACTTCTAATCTGATGTCCATTTCACTACGCATTATGAATGGGTCAAAGTCCCCAGCAACATAAAATCCCAGGAGGACCCTATGGAAGGATAGGTCTGAGCACCATGAAAACAAAGGAGGTTCTGTTCCTAGAAACAAATGTCCAGCCTGTAGTGAGATATGAAAGTGTGAGCTGTGGACAAAGTAGCTGCAGAGCAAATTTCGCCAATAGAGGTTCTTGCAGAAAAGGCAGATGAAGCAAGTAGGCATGGACCTAGTTGAATGGGCTCTCACTGGACGGGGAAGCTTTCCCTGCTGGGCGTAAGCTGTAGCAATACAATTCACAATCCATTTCGCTAAGGTAACTTTAGAAACTGCCTGACCTAACCTGTTTTGAGAAAAGGCAATGAACAGTTGTTATGAACTAAACGCAGCCATCTATGCACATCCAAAGTATGTAACATATACTCTCCCTTACTGGAGTGATTAGGGAAGAATATGGGTAGATAAACAGTCTGATTACTATTAGACTAAGAAGCTACTTTCAGGATGAAAGAGGGATGCAAGACTATCTTAGAAAAATGAGATATGTGGAGGTTGGGAAGACCGGGCTTGCAATTCTGACACCCTTCTGGCAGAAGTATTGGCCACCAGAAAGACAGTCTTCCATGACAAAAACTAAGTGATATGAGCTAGCAGGTTTGAAAGTTTTCTGGGTTGGTCCTTGAAGTACTAATGCGAGATCCCAAGAGGGAGAAGGATCTTCAAATCGGGGGTCTAAGATAAAAAAATACCTTTCATAAAGGCCCAAAAAAATTTAGACGTAGAAAGACAGGATGGGAAGCCAGCATCCTTCCCCACATGGAAGTTGGAGATAGCAGCGAGTTGCAACTTGATGGTGGAAAAACTAGCTCCAAATTGAAAATGTGAAGCAAGAAACATCAAAATGTCAGGGACAGAAGCAGAAAAGGGGTTGATATTTCTCTGCGAGGCCCAAATAGAAAATCTCTTTCATTTGCTACAATATACTTTCCTGGTGGAGGACTTTTGAGAAGCAAAAATGATTTTGTGGACTGGAGAAGCTAGCCTGGACTCTTGTAAAATCACTGGAAGTGGAGAAACCAAGCAGTTTGAGGGATCTAAGACTGGGGATTTGGCATTCCGATAGGTGAGATATCCGATCCTGTTTGGGATCCAGTACCCACGGAGGGTACTTGCAATGGAGACCCCAGGAAAGGGAACCATACCTGGCAAGGCCAATGGGGGCAATGAGGATTAGACTGGACTTCAACCACTGAGCTTTCTGAAGAACTTTGGGTGTCAGGGGCATAGGAGGGTAAAGCACAGAGGAGACCTGAGGACCAATCATAGACTAGACTAGAGAATTCCTGGGTGACTCCCCCAAAGGAGGGATCAGCGCAAAGTACCCGTTGCACTTGTTTAGGAGAGATGCAAACAGGTCACAGCAAAGTTGGCTCAATGGCTGAATATCTGCTCCACTGCTGATGGTCCTAGTGTGGACTCAAAATCGATCCGATGAGTCTGTCCACAAGAACATTGGATTCCCCCCGGATATGCGTTGCAATGAGAAAGTGGTTTGAAGAAAATCGCCCACTCCCAAACCCTCATGGCCTCCCTGCACAATGGGTACAAACGGGTTCCCCCCTACTTGTTGATGTACCAAACCACCATGTTGTCCATCTTAACTGCAATAGTTCCCAGAGGAAGGCAGTCCTGAAAGGCTTGCAAGGTGAGGAGGAGGACCACCCTCATCTCCAGAACATTTATGTGCAATTTGGTCTCTACAATGGACAATGTTCCTTGAGCCACCCTTCCCTGGAAATGCCCCCCCACCCCATCAGGGAGGCATCTGCTGTCACCGTAGCAACGGGAGTGGGAAGAATGAAAGGCCTTCCTAGACGGAGGTCATCCATTACTCTCCACCATCGGAGATGGCACCTGCACAATCGGAGTAAGCCTGACTGGAGCTGACAGAGGAGAGCAGCATATAGACCACTGTACTGCTATGGTCCACTGAAGAACTCACATGAAGAACCTGGCCAGGGGTACCAAAAGAATAGTAGCTGACAGATTCCAGGGCCGTGAGGACCAGTCGAGCTGGAGGATTGGGAGTGTCCAATAAGGGCTGAACCTGCTGTATCAGGGACAAGATTCTTTGAGATGGAGGGGCTGCTATTAGCATTACTGTGTTTAGCTGTGCCCCTATGAACTCCATCTCCTGTACCGGAGTGAGCTGTGATTTTGTCATATTTACTGTGATCCCCAGGTGGTGAAACAGACACAACATGAATTGGATAGCTTGTTGCAGTTGATACCTTGTAGGTGCCGTCAGGAGCCAATCGCCCAGGTAAGCAAACACCTGAATTCTTGCAGACGAAGATCAGCTGCAACCACTCCCATGCATTTGAACACCCTGGGGGGGGGGGGGGTGAGGCCAGAGGACAGTGCTCTGAAATGACTATTACTGTCCCACAGCCGGAAGCACAGATATCTCCTGGAGTGCATGTCTATTTTGATACGATAGTACACATCCTGGACATCTACAGAGCACATCCAGTCATCCTTGCACAGCAGTGGCAGAATGGACTGCATAGTAACCATACAGAACTTCGCCTTGCTTTCAAACAGATTCAGACATGTGAAATCCAAAATGAGTCGGAGGTGTCCTGTCTTCTTTGGCACCAAAAAAGTGCAAGCAAGTTCCGCACACTCATTGTTTGGTGGGGACCTGCTGGATGACTCTTTGCCCTTCTAGAAGTTCAAAAACTTCTAAACTACTCTCCCTCTGACTGTGTAGTACACTGGGAAGACACCTGTTGGAACAGGAAGGAAAAACTAATATAGTAACCTCTGCAAATTATATTTAACACCCAGGTGTCACTTGTTATGTTTGACTAGGCCTCTAGGTGTAAAGAAAGTCTGCTCGACTGCCTCCAGAGTAGGACAGGTGGGCAGTGCTTAAGGAGCACTGGAAGGACCGGTCAGGGAAAGGTTCCATGAAGCCCTGATTATGCAGATGTTTTCTCCCTCTGGGAAGGTATCTGCCACTGAACTCTCTCCCTCTGCCTTGAGAAGAGGATTCTTCCTGCGAATCAGGAAAGGGCCCTTGGGATTTATAGAACCACATTTTCTTCCCACACTGCTGGTTCAAGGAGAAGGTCCAGTGTGAGGAAGAAAACTTTACCCCTATGGCAGATAGGGTCTTGCCATCCTGTTTGCTGCAGGTAAGGGTTTCTTTAACTGAGACCCCAAACAAAGAGAAGTCATCAAAAGAGGCATTAATGAACGAGGCCTTAAAGGGTTCCGCAAACACACAAAGTCTTATCCAGGCATGTCTCCTAAGGGCTATGCCTGAATCAGCCGCTCATGAGGTACCTTCCACTGCACGGGAAATTAATCTCAAGGAATTTGCAATAGAGGACACAGTGGTCAGCTGAGGAGATATGTTTGTATAATCATCAGAAGACTGGAGTCACAGACATGGAGATTTCCTTAATCAAATCTCTATGAAGGTGCGTGAAATGTGCCAAGTAATTCAATGCTCTCAGCGAGAAAGCGGCCAAGGCATACATGTGTTTCCCGTGCCTATCCAAAGCCAGAGACTCCTTGTTCAGGTGATGAACAGTGGAGCTCTGTTCCACTAACTCCTTTTTTGTGGCTGCCAACACCACAATGGCATCAACTGGGACACCTTTACTCCAAAAGGGGTGGTCACCGGGTGGGCTAAGATACTTATCCACACGTTTGGGAAATGGTTCCGTTGAGTCAGGCTCCTTCCAAGCCCGGCGGGCAATGACATCAATGAGTTCATCCACTGGTGGGGTCACCCAGGTTTTCGATGGGCCCAACCTGAATGCCTTCAGAAACACAGACTCCTCCAAGGAAGACCATCCACCGTTTTGCTTCAGAATTTCTAGGATACCCTGAAGGAAATAGAGTGGAGAGTGAGGGACCCTTCCCCTTCTTTGAAATCAGTGTCCTCTGTCAATGAGTCCAAGGGAGAGTCTAGGTGCTTTCTCTTGCACCAAACACTTCTGAAGAGCCTTCTCCACTGGGTATTTGGGGGAGGACTCCGAAGACAGGGGGGGGGGGCCCAAGCTGAGGGACAGGCTGAAGGCTTTTCCAGGATAGGCTGACCATGATCTGATGAATAGAAGCAAAGCCCCAATCAGCTGATGACCGATTAGGACCTGGTAGAAGATGGACCGGGTCTCTAGGGGTAGAGAATGCCCTCTCTGCCACTTGAAAAGCTAACTGTGCTCTAAGGACCCATCTCCCTGCACCAGTGGCCAAAACCACCAAGGGAGTGATGGACGATGTCATCCCAGACCCTACACCTCCAGAAGGCACTGGCTCCGAGCTGTCGAAGGCAGAGGCCTCCAGGGGGAGGGATGGCTCCAAAAAGGTTGGAGCAGACATCGGGTTAGAGGACTCTGTGCAGACCTCTCTAGTCCAGAACCCACTTGGCTGCTAAGGAAGAAGAGCTGAGCTGGTCTGTGACACTGTTTGGGTCAAAGAAAATGCTATTCTGCACTCCAATGCTGGTCCACTCAGGCAAACCGAAGGATGGATTGGAGGAGGAGGCTGTATTACAGGGCTCAGAGCTCTTGCAGATACAGCATGGGTCAGAGAAGGCAAGATCCCCAGCTGGATCTGGGCTTTGAGGAAACGTATCATCTAATCCATATCAGAGTGGGACAGCCAAGAGGATCTGGAGGACACAAACGAGTAAGTGGACCTAGCTAGCGACACGGTGGGCCGGACAGTCCAGATAGGGGAGTGGAATTTACTCCATTCAGGAGTATGACTGAGACCTCGGATCCTGGCAAACTTGGCTAGCGGTCCACTCCAGAGAGGAGGAGTTGTAATCTGAATGGGTTCCACCGGCTCTGATAGAGTGCTCAGATCAGAGGGCTGAGGATCCGGCAAAGACGACGTGGTCAAAGGAGGCTCCATCAGATCCGGGAGCCCTCGCAGATCCAGGGAGAAATGAGAACCTGACAGATCCAAGGAAGATGGATCCAAGAGTCTCCTTCTCTTCTTGGAAGCAAAAGATGTGGTCCCCTGAGAAACACAAGAGGGACGCTTCTTAGCCACAGGTGTCTGAGGTCCAGAAACCAGGAGATCTCAAAAGATAAGCTTGTTTCACCGGTCTGCAAGGGCCTGGGGATTGAAGGCCGAACAGATGTCACACAGCACATTCAAGTGCCCAGATCCAAGCAATATACGCACCTCTTGTAGGCATCAGAATGGGGGAATCTTCTGCCCACAAGAGGCACACCTCTTAAAACCAGACGGCTTTTCCGGTTTATCTGACATGCTGGCTTGCGTTCACTCAAGCCACGCAACTATGACCACAAAAAGCCTAAAATGGGAGGGGAAGCTAACAGCAGAAGTACAGAACGAACTACCAAAGAGCTAGGAAAACTAGGAGAAGGAATTTACAAACAAAGGATGAAAAATACCACTTACCTGAAGAGGCTCATAAATGGCGTGTGCTGGAAGGTGGCAAACGAGATCTGAGAATTTGAAAAGGAGTGGGGCATTATGGGAGTGGGAGGAGTTTCAGGCTCAGATTGTATGTAGTGGGAAGAAATGGCAGAGTCGGATCCAAAGATCCATTTGTGATGCATAGTGAAATGGACAACATTAGATCTTAAGTACTAATGCACCAACAATTAAAACTCACGGTAGTTCGGTTTCAATAAAGGCTGTCTTCCTAATATAAAAAACATTTCACCAACACCACGTCCAGAAACTCCAAAGTAACATCAAAATACTCCTTTACTGACTGACAAAAACAAGTGGATTGAGCGCTTTCATCTCCATACTGGAGACCTCATCAGAATCAAATAACAGCACTCACAACATTCCTAATGTACACCACTGAATAAAACAATTAAGCAATTAACCAATAAAACAATTATACATTATATAATAGGCATACTAAGCATAATAAATGGCTGGCCATCATAAATTGAACTAGAATAGGACTTCCATCTATACTTTGTAGAAAATATGTAAAAAAGAAAGAATTGTACTCCATCATAGTTGTATGAATTATTGTAATTAAAAACACACACATTGTGTGTGAGAATCCATACAAAACGTGTGTAAAAAATTGCATATTGAAGAATACATGTCAGTATAAAAAATGAATGTGTGTTTCCAGGACATATAGTGAATATGTAAAATTTGAATATATGAAATACAATATATGTATAGTTATAATATCTAGCAATACATATAAAATTCAATAAAATTAGTTTAAAATGTATATAAATAAGTATAAATATAAGTATAAATACCCTCAGGGTTGTGAAAAAAATTTTCATTTGAGACAACCATGTGTTACGAGTAGGACAAAAGGAAAAAGTGAAAAAATGAATGGTAATAAAAACAAAAAGGAAATGTATATATATATATATATATATATATATATATATATATATATATATATATATATATATATATATATATATAGAAAAAAATGTATATGGGGTAAAAACTGGAATATGTACATGTAACGAAAACAACAAGTAAATATGATCACACTAAGTTAATATTATCAAACACAGAAAACTTTTTAAATATATAAATTAAAATGTATGTTTTTTAGGGTCATTAGATAATAATTTAAGGGCTGGTACAATAGATATGTGATCATTCAAGCCCTTACCAATACAGGCATCAAGCCTGAGCTGCCATATCATCTCCCTGTATGCTAACTTAGTCTCCCAGTCACCCCCCCCCTAATCTAACTGATCTACAACCTCAAGCACCCAAAATTTAAAGTTGGCCTTATCACATGTTAAAGAATGTCTATATAATGTATTATTTTCGTTTTTACGATTTATATCCCTCGTATGCTCGTATATCCTTTTTCTCAGGTGACGTTCCGTTTTGCCAATGTAAAAACCCCAGCAAAATTTACAATATACAAGGTATACTAACCCCTTGGTATAACAACTACTATATTTTCTTAGACTTCAATGTAATATTTAAACTAGGTATTGTGACTATTTTTTCTCCTGCTATAAATGGGCATTGAGGACATCTGCCACATCTAAAAGTACCTTTTTTATGGGAAACTATTTCTCCTTAATTTGTGTATTTCTTGTTTTCTAATATGTTTTTTAAATTGTAACTTCTCCTATAACTGTAGGTCAATTTATTTTGAAAAATCGTAGTTCTTGTAGACAATGTTTTAAACAAATCCCATGTCTCATTTATACATTTTTGTAACCACCCTATGTTCCGATAGTATGTAAGAGTCAAATAGGGTAAAACTTTTTTATTCTCCAATACTTTTTCAGTTCTCTCCATTATTTTATTGTTAAAGTGATTTAATAGGAGTATATATTTGTCACCCCATCCATTTATTACATATTCTTTAATGGGCTGTGTAATTTCCACAGGGTAACCTCTTTGGTGAAACATATTTTGTACTCTTGTCAATTTCAATAAGAAACTCATCCCTATCTGATGTAATTCGGGCCACCCTAATCATCTGCCCCTTTATTATGTTCCTCTTTAGGTGATCAAGATGGTCACTATTGTAATGCAAATATGCATTCGAGAAATGATCTTTTCTATAAATAGTCGATTTATAGGTACTAGAAAGTACAGTTGTGTACACCTACCATAAATGTAGATGTTAGAGTGTCTTAACTGTTGCAGTCATGACTGTAGGGTTCTCCCCTGCCAGCAGGCAGCCCTTGGTCGGCCAGAATCCCAAAGTCTGGGTCCGGCATCGGCTGTTCAACCATGCTCCCTGACGTCAGAGCGCCAGGAGTACAAAGCTGACAGCAGACGCCATCTTCTCCAGTTTTTCTTGCCCCAGATGTCAGGAGTCCCAAAATGAAAAAGGTCCCATAACCTTTGCAAATGCACCTCAGAAGAATGGTGAAAAAAGGAAATACACAAAAGTAAAAATAAGAGGGGACAGGAGGGAGGGAAACCCAGACTGCAACAGTGAAGACACTCGAACATCTACATTTATGGTAGGTGTACACAACTGTACTATGTTCATCGTGTTTCACTGTTGCAGTCATGACTGTAGGGTAGAATCCCAAAGCTGAAAGAAAGGGAGGTGGTCATAAAGAAGAAGGGGCGGCTAAAAGGCCCTGCAAGACTGCAGAGGCAAAGCCTGCCCTAGACTTAGAGTAGAGAGGTAGATTGTAGCGCTTAGAAAAAGTATGCACTGAACTCCGCAGCTTCCAAAATGTCTTTGGTAGGAACTCCCCTGAGGAAGGCCGCAGAAGTGGCAGCAGCTCTGGTGGAATGAGTCCGTATACTCCCTGGGATTTGCTTTCCATGGTGTGAATAACAAAATCTGATTCCATGAGCAATCCATTTAGAAATGGTCGGTTTTGAAATGGCTTTAACCTTGGGAACTTGAAGCATAAGAAACAAACAATTGTTCTGATTTTCTGATGTCCTTGGTTCTGTTCAGGTAAAAACGTAGTTGTCTGTGTACATCAAAGGGATGTAAGATCCTTTCCCCTTTATTTTGAGGAGTGGGGAAAAAGGTTGGCAAGTGGATAGTTTGATTTAAAGCCACTTTGGAAACCACCTTCGGCATGAAGGTAGGATTAGTCCTCAAAGATACCCTGTCTTGATGAAAAATAATATAAGGTTCCACAGCCATAAGAGCTTGTAACTCTGAAACTCTCCTGGCAGAGGTTAGGGCTAACAGGATAGCTGTCTTCCAAGATAAAAACTTGATGTCAGAAGAGGCAGCAGGCTCAAAAGGAGGCAAGGTTAGTTTTTCCAAAACATAGTTGAGATCCCAAGCAGGAATAGGAGGATATCTAGGCGGTCTTAAGTTCTTAGCTCCTCTGAGAAACTGTCTCATGAGCTGGTGGGAAAAGATGGGAGGGTCTGTATTATAATGAGCAGAAATAGCAAAGGCATGTATCTTAATGGAAGAGAAAGAGAGACCCTTATGTAAGAGATCTGTCAAGTAAAGTAAAATTAAAGTAATGTTAGGAAGAAGAGGATCAGAATCCTGAGCCTGCATCCAAGAACAAAATCTTTTCCATTTTCCTGCATAAGATTTTCTAGTGCTAGGACGTCTGGCTTCTAAAATGACATCCATAACCTGCTTGGGTAGGAAAGAAGAAATCAAAGGCCCTGGATTAACCAGGCCGCCAGGCTGAGAGTTCTGACATGAGTGTAGAACCTGACCCTGATGTTGGGACAGAAGGTTCGGAGACTGATGTAAAACCCAAGGGGGCTCCAGGCATAGGTTTTTTAGAGTTGGATACCAAAATTGCAGAGGCCAATTTGGAGCCAGCAAGATTATCATCTTGGGCTTGTCCTGTTTCATCTTCAATAAAACCCGTGGAAGAAGAGGAAGAGGCGGAAAGGCATATCCCGAGAGGTTCCTCCAACTGAATGACAGGGCATCCACTTTCCAAGCTTCTCTGTGGAAAGTCCTGGTGCAAAAATTCTGTAGTTGATGATGGAGATGGGATGCAAAGAGGTCTATGTGAGGACATCCCCAGACTGCTGTTATCATCCTGAATATTTTGGTGTCCAGCATCCACTCGTGTGGATCTGAAAGGTTTCTGCTCAGACTGTCTGCCAGGAAGATTTGTTTCCCTGGTAGAAACTGAGCTTGAAGATCCAGATTGCAAGCTAGAGCTGTGTTCCATAGATCCATGGCTAGTCTGCAAAGGGGGTAGGAAAGAGATCCCCCTTGCTTTTTTATGTACCACATAACTGTGGTGTTGCCTGTCTGTATTAGTAGTTGTCCTGGTTGTAAAAGATTCCTGAAGGTCAATAGAGCTTTCTGAACGGCTAACATTTCCTTTAAGTTGATATGCAGGTGCTTGTGATCCTTTGTCCAAAGGCCCTGCAGACAATTGCCCTGAAAATGGGCTCCCCAAGCATAATCCGAGGCGTCCGTGGTTAGAATCTGAGTGGCCGGAGGCAGTCGGAAGGGTTTCCCTTTGTTTAGAGGACATGCCCTGGACCACCAAAGAAATTCCTTTTGAAGGCAAGGAAGGACGGAGATCAGTATGTCTAAACTGTGGCAATGCTGAGACCATACACTTTTTAGGTACCACTGTATTTTCCTCATGTGTAGTCTTGCATATGGTACGAGAAGGATGCAGGAGGCCATGTAACCCAAAGCCTGCAGGAATTTCCTTGCAGATAGTTGAGTTAAAGTTGCCAAGGTTCTGAAAGTTGAAGCCAGCTGTAATTGTTTTTCGGATGTCAGAAATGCCATCTGGGTTGTGGTGTTTAGAAGTGCACCCAGAAAAGTTATCTGTTGTGATGGTGTCAAATTTGACTTTTTTATGTTTACAGAGAATCCCAGGAACTTGAGGAGGTTCTGTACAAATTCTAGATGCTGGAGTAAGACATCCTTGCTGTCTGCCTTAGACAACCGTCCAGATAAGGGTAAATTTGAATTCCCTTGAGTCTGCAGTAAGCTACTACTGGAGCTAGGCATTTGGTGAAGACCCTGGGTGCAGTAGACAATCCAAAGGGCAGCGCAGAGAATTGAAAGTGCCTCGATCCGACCTTGAACCCGAGGTATTTTCTGCGATCCTGCCTGATGGGAATGTGTAAATATGCCTCCTTTAAATCCAAAGTTACCATCCATGCATCTTTGGACAGCATTGGAAGTAGCTGCTGTAGAGTAAGCATCTTGAATTTTGGAATCTCTAGAAAGGTGTTCAAGACCGACAGATCCAGAATGGGTCTCCATGAGTTTTGCTTCCTTGGGACTAGAAAGAGCCTTGAGTAAAAACCTTTTCCCATCCCTGAAAGTGAAACCAGTTCTATGGCATTCATAGCCAAAAGAGCTTCCACCTGGTTTAAGGCCTCCATCCATTGATGTTTTGGAAGGTCTGGCCATCCGTTTGGCCTTGGCAAGGTATGAAAATGGAATTTGTAACCTCTTAAAACCACATCCAAAACCCACTTGTCTTGGGTTATTTGAGTCCAATTTTGATAAAAGAGAGAGTTTTCCTCCGAGAGGGGCTTTCAGGCAAGAAGTTCCTGTAGCCCAACAGAGGGAGTCATTGAGTCTGTTTCCTTTGAGTTTGTGACCTGTCCTCTCCTCCCCTAGGGGTGGAAGCAGTCCACTGTCTTGGTCTATAAGAAGCTTGTGTTTGAGGCCTTCCTCTGGAGCGTCTATATCTACCCCTCTGAGGCCTGTCTGAAGTGGGAAAGGACCAATTTTTAGAAGGCCAATTCCTGCTAAACCTAGGTGGCTGTACTTGTAAGAAATCTTTAACTGTTTGCATGGATTTAGCCTTATCCTCCATCTTTTTAATCACCTCTTCAGCTTTTGATCCAAACAAAACATTATGCTGGACAGGAGCATCCAATAATTTAGCCTTTACGTGTTCACGCAAATTTTGTTCCTTTAGCCATGCATGCCATCTAATGACTGTGCCAGAGGCCGCAGCCCTACAAGAAGCCTCCAAGGCATCAAATCCACAGTGTAAACCATGCTTCCCAACTTGTTCAGTGGCATGCAATAAGTCATGTAATTCCTTATCATCTGCACAGGCAGAAATGGAAGTAAGCTTTTGTTTTAAAACAGACAAGAGACATTGCTGGTATTTTAGCATATGAAACTGACAGTTTAAAGCCCTAATGGACAAAGTAGCAGAAGTGTACACCTTTTTGCCCCATCTTTCTAAGGATCGAGAATCCTTTTCAGTAGGAATGGGATTTCTGGCAGAAGCGGCCTTAACTCCCTTAGGACCTTGAGAAATGGTTTCAGGGTCAGCAGAAGGGTTCTTGTATAAAAACTGATGGGAATCAGGAACCCTGTAATATCTATCAGGCTTAACAGGAGCAGGAGGAAAAGAGTCAGGGGTTAAGTTAGCCTTCGAAAAGGCATCATCCACAATATCCAAAACAGGAGGAATAGCCAGGGGTCTATGTTGGGGAAGAAGAAAATCCCTCAGTCTTTTCTTAGATTCCGAATACTCCTGTCCTTCCCAGTGGAAATGTTCCCTCATTTCATGCAAAGTTTCCCCAAAAGAGAAATCCTCAGGGGGAGAAGCTGAAGGAATGGATTCCTCAGCATCAGAATCCTCATAAGGAGGGAAAGAATATTCCTGATCAGAAGAAGAAACTGAGGAAACAGAAGCCACATTCTGCCTTGGCCTTTTATCTGGAGGGGGATGTGAACCCCTAATCATAGTAAGTAAATCCTCCGCCATCTTGAGTAACTGTTTCTGTGACTTGGGAACCGGTTCAGAAGAGGCCTGTGTTGTAGTCTTTGATTTAGAAGGAGTCTTTGCCTTTGGCTTTGCCTTTATTAGAAGCTGAGTAGGCCTGAAAACCCCTTCGGAAGCCGGTACCTGCACAGCGGCTCCGGACCCATCCGAAGGAGCATTGTCCGAAGGTCCTGTAACAGAAATATTTTGGCTCCTCATGAGAGTCCGTTTCGGCCGTCTGTTATGAAATGGCCGATGACAGGGGCTGCAAAAGCACCTCACTGACTACGGCCGAACCTGAAGCTGGCTCCGGTTGTGCGCTATCATCAGATTTGGACCTCGGAGGCCTGTCTTTATCCTTGCGACGTTTGTGAACTCCGGTAGCTGGAACCGTATCCGACGACATTTTGTAGTTAAAGCGCCTACCAAAGTAATGAAAAGCAAAATCGTACCTTCGCTTAACTGTACGTTGATTGAATCTAGCACAAAACCGACAACTAGCTACGTCGTGGTCAGGGCCTAAGCAAGGAATGCAGTAAGAATGAAAATCCTTATGAGGTATTTGCTTCCCACATGAAATACAATTATTAACTTTTTCTGACATCGGAGTGGAGCAAGAAAAAAGTTTCCCCAACGGGGTACTTAGCTTTGAGTGAAGAAGAAAATCTTCAGACTGAAGTATATCAGAAAAATTAGTCCGGAGTCAGCCGACCGGCACTTGCAAACTGCTATCACCGCACGGCAAGAAAGACTGGAGAAGATGGCGTTGGCTGTCAGCTTTGTACTCCTGGCGCTCTGACGTCAGGGAGCATGGTTGAACAGCAGACGCCGGACCCAGACTTTGGGATTCTGGCCAACCGAGGGCTGCCTGCCGGCAGGGGAGAACCCTACAGTCATGACTGCAACAGTGAAACACGATGAACATCTATAATCCTTTCGCAACATTACATCAAGATAGTGGATTTCATGTAAATCTATATGATGTGTAAACCTTAAAAAGGTAGTACTTTTATTGATAAATGAAATAAATTCACCTATAACTTCATCAGGGCCTTCGCATAAAATAAATATGTAGTCAAGAAAACGATAGTAACTCTTGATGTAAATGAAAAATTCAGTTCTGAAAACATAGGGTCTTTCCCAATATAACATTACTATATTTGCATAGGTGGGGGCACATGCTGCCCCCATAGCCACTCCCTCTTTTGATGGTAAAATTCACCTTGAAAGAAAATGAAATTGTTTTTTTAGTACCAACTCCATACATTCTAAAACTAATTTGAATTCATTTGGTGTTAATAAATTCATTTCTATTAACATGTTTTCAAACCAATTCATCCCAATAACATGTGGTATGACCAAAAACAAATCTTTAACATCAATAGTAATAAATTTCATATCCTTACTGTATGGGTCCTTACTAATTTTCGGCAGAAAGTCCCATGAGTCCACTAGAATGTGTGAATATTTTGTATAATACATCTTAAGTTTGGTATCTACGGAATATAGCCAAAGGTTGGGTTTTTCAACCTTGAAATGAGACAATTGGTCTCATTGGGGGGTTTTGAATATTTTTGTGGGTCTTCGGTATGATAAAAATGGCAGGGATAACTGGTTTGTTAACTTTCAAAAAATTCCATAGATCAATATCTATAAGCCCTTGAAATAAATTATCCTCTATAATGTAATCTATTTTTCGATATGAAATGTTAATTTCATTTTTAGAAACTGTACCATAACACTTATTGTTTAAATATCTCAAACATTCTATTTTCGTAATCCCAACTGTCCATAAGGACAACTCCACCACCTTTGTCTGGTTTCATTACCCGGATATTCACATTTCCCCTAAGCTCATGTAAAAGATTATTTTCTTCTTCAGTTAAATTGGTACCATATTTATTCGCATTCTGTTTAAAACCACATCTAATTCTGTTAGTAAGTATATTTTCAAAATTGTGAATATCTTGGTGGAGAGGAGGGTTATATGTACTACGCCTACTCAATTCATTTTTCTGATGGTGATATTTATCCTCACCAAACATCTGTATAAAATTAAGCTTCCTGGTAAAAATTCTTATGTCCAACAGGATTACTATCTATACTGGGTTTTTTAACAGGTACAAAAGTGAACCCTTTGGTAAACAACTTGAAATGAACATCATTAATTTTCAAATCTGTATAATTAAAAACAAAAAAAATCATTGCATGAATAGATAGTTAAAGGTTTATGTGTAGATGTTACATCTCCAAATTCACCTGTATTAGGTTGTTCTACCTGTATGTTGTTCTCTTGCAATGGTTGTAATGGTTGGCACCCGTAACTTAGGCATATGAGGGTGGTTGTAGACTGTTTTTCAACCTCTCGGACCTCCTCAGTCCTTCTCCCTGTAAAGGGGTCCCCTCATTACCATTTAAAACATCATCACATGAATTATACTCTTGTTCATACAAATTAACATCATATTCCCTATTAAAATCCCTCTTATTGTTTCCTATGATTGTCTTGTAATTGTGAATCTAGATCATAATTCTGTTTCTCGTAACCTCTGTAACCCCCCTTAACAGATCTTTTACCAGTTATATGCAAAACCAAATCTATATTCATTAATGTCCCTATCTAATTTAGATAACTTCCTATTATAAACTACGTGTTATGATATGATCAACATCTTGTAAAGTTCTTAAATAAATGTTTTTGTATTCTTGAACTGAAAACAATAAATCATCATTAATTTCTTTGTACAATTTGTCAATGTCCTTCTTGTCAGTTTCCATTCTCTGTTCGTTGTTATTAGATCATACATTGACAGTGAACCAAAAGAAATGTCGGGGTTAGGTTAGGCAAAGTATCACCAATGTGGCAAGTTTTCAGGTTAGCACTCTCAAAGTGGGTTGGTACAGGTAAACGTCATTGCCTTCCACATACCTACACAGGCTACAATGGGGTGCAAGCTTCTTTTGACAGTTCACCTATGTTCGGTCAAGTTAAAAATAAATAAACTTTTACATAATCTGAATTCTGGAAATCATAACTCAAAACAATATAACAAAGTTTTCTTCTGCTTAAGCCCCCCCTCCCCCAACACACCCTAAATTATGTACACCAATTCTGCAGTCGCACTGCATTGGGGAAAGTGGAAAAACCCATTGAATTGCACAGCTGGCCTGCACAATCCAAATATTTGCACTTGAACTGCAATCCAAAATCCATGATGAAAAGCCACGACTTAGTAGAGGCAGCAATGAAGTGTAGTCTTTTAGAACACAAAGAAGGAAAATATTTCAATGTAGAGTCACTTAAACCAATATGCAAAAGGTAGGAGGCTATTAGTTGCCTGTCGCACTTCTGTAGAGGGAAAGGAGACAGTCTATCAGTCCCAATTCAGAGATCTGAGAATGGGCACTAGGAGTACCCAACAGCAGGAGTGGTGCATTCATCTAGCTCAAATAGACAAGGTGATAAAAAGGCTGGGAAAAGTCTAGCTAGAGTGTAGTTGTACATAGGCAGGGAGAAGGAAGGGGTCAGACTGAAGAAACGTGCAGCCTAATGGGAAGAAACGTGAAATGAGGAGGACAAGATGGTCTGGGGAAGAGTCCAACCCAAAAAAGAAAAAAAAAAAAAGAAGAAGAAGGACTAGTGAGGAAAATAATCGCTATCGGAATGATACATAGGTTATCCTAAAGACAAAACTGAAGGCAAGGGAATCTAGTGTTTTTATTAAATATGAGGGGAAGCAGAAAACAAGGGGCAGGTATTATGTTCCAATGAGACATCGATATGAAGTCTGAAACAGTAAGGCATGCTGTGAAAAAGGGGGCAAGCTCATATGACAAAGTAAACAGGAAAATGAAATTTGAAGAATAGCAAGCATGTGCTCCCCAAACAGGATGGACAGGTCTCCTACCCCCAAACAAGTATTTTGAAGCATGGAGGTCAACGGGGGGTGGGGGGGGATAATGGACTTTTTGATAAGTGTGTGGGTGGGGGGGGTACAGTTTGCCTTGCATTACGGTCAAGACTAAAAGTGGATGAATACAAACATGTCAAACTCTGTTTGACAGTGCTGAGCAGACTAATTGCATTCTACATGGAAACTGCACCAGCAGGGATTACCTGTCTCTGCACTGGCAAAGACTACAAGCATTTGGGCTTTTCTGTTTTCTCCTTGTTTGTGCAACTGTGGAGCAATACAGAATAAGAGGGGTGCTGGTGTACACAGAGTTTTGCTTTCCTTCAAACAATGCTATTTATCTGTTTCACTGAGCTAAAACCTTTAATGGTTACTGGTCCAGACGAAACTTCAGCTAATTAATGTAGGGAAAGTGAGGCTGCAATGTTACAATAGAAGAACAGGATAGGAAGTGTAGGAAAATGGAGGTTCATCACCAAAGACAAAACAGGATTAAAAAAAGCAAATGAAGACAGGAAAAGGGAGACAGGTGAACACGTTAAAGAAAGACACGGAACAGTTGATAAAAACAGTAAGAAGGGGCGACAGGGGAATTAGAGTATGCCTCAGTCAGCCTAAAGAAACACACAGAGGTTGGCATGGGGGAAAAGAAGAGTCGACAGTGGAATGAAACACACAGGATATGTTTGGTGGGAAATGAATGTTGGTTCCAGTAGTAATGACCATCCTGCATGGCAATCAGAATGGGAAAGAGGAAATGGGCCCAAAACAGTAGGACAGCATTTAAGCTAACGTGGGAAGGTAGTGCATGCGAGAATCAAGAAGAGTGAGAAGGGGAAGGAGCAGGGAGAAGGACAGCAGAGAAAGATATCAAAGGGCCACAGAAGGTAAAAGACAAGTTGGGAGAGGGAGAGAACAGGGTTAGGAGATCCTAAAGGTGTAAACTGTCAGAAATCAAGACAGAGATTCTGATGGAGTAGAGTCAAAGAAAAAAATTCTGGTGAGGCCAAGCAGATAAGCCAGGTAAATACCTAGTATGGAACATTATGGAGTCAAAAATATGGTAAATACAAGTAAACTGTAAGGGAAAGGAAGACAACTCGCAGACAGATAAAGAAATTTGAGAGAAAATTGTCCATTTCTGTAGAAAATACATAGGTAGATTAAGTAACTGTGGTAGTCAGCCTCAGAAATGAGAAAAGGAAGACATGAAAAGTCTTAACAAGCTATATTGGGACAGGAGACACAAAACAATATTAATGGTACAAAAGAGGGCTGGCTGAAGGGAAAGGTGGAATCCTGGTTGAATTCTGAATGGTGACGAAGCTGAAGGTGAGGGAGAAAATGACAATAGTGCTTAACAGGTGAAGGAAACAAAGGTGCCTACAAAAAAAAATCAATGAGAAGAGCAAGGGTTGTAGAGTTACTTGGAGGAAAAGGTGGTGACAGAGTTGAGAGTCTTCACACCCATCTCTCTCACAAACACAAAAATGTTCTCCCTACACTCAGTCAAGTGTAAAGTGGAGGAGTTTCAAACCCATTAATTTCTACTCCCCAATGTTGAACTCCCAGATCATCTTTCTCATGAGGAACTGCTGCTGGAGGGTTTCTATCTGCATGCCAGAATGATTCAACAGGTGTGGGCTTTTTTCTTTTTGCCATGTCTGTGCAACTGTGGAGTTACTATATGTAAATATGGGGATGTGAGGGACAAAAATACATTTCTTCATGCTGAAGTGTCAACAGTTTTTTATCCATTCATTATTTTGTTTTCGTGAATTTAGATGCAGCAAAACAAGGGGAAGCCAGAAATACTTGCCAGAAGTCTGGCAGTTAGGCTGGAAGCAGTACTGCCTCATCTGGTATGGGTGAATCAAGCGGATTTTGTCCAGGGCAGATAACTCTTGGACAACTGGTGGCTCCTGAAAAGCTCATGGACTGGGTCCATAGGCTGAAGATTTAGATAGTAAGTGGTGTTCTCTTCAGTATCAAGACAGTTTTTGACTTTAGTCAAGTGGGACTCCCTGCAAGGGTAATGAAAGATGCAGGATTAAGACTAGGCTTCAGAGGCTAGGTAAAAAAATTATTTCATGGCCCAACTGTACTAATCTTAAGTAAATTAAGGACAGATGAAGCAATACAGGAGGAGAGAGACAAGGCAAAGGCATCCACAGCCTTGTCCAGCCTGCTTTGTCATGACAAGCAGTTCCTGACCATAAAGTGATGGAATATCTGAAACACAAGAAAAAGCAAGTAAGGGCTAAGAAGCTTCTGCACTCTTTACACATGACTGCATGTTACTGACACCTAGCGAGGATAATTTCTAGGGTGTTAATGATTTCAGAGATATGAAAGAAATCAGGGTTAGAGTTCAACCTCAAAAAAAAGATACTGGAAAAACTTCTGTGCATAAGACAAAGATAAATAAATTAAATAAAGAGATGGTAATAGTTGTAGTAATACTGGTTGCATATGGTTATAAACATCTAACACTACATACAAAGGACATTTGAGGAGACTAAAAACAGGAGTTAAACAAAAGTTAATATGGCAGTCCAAATATTAGGAAAGTGGTGGGGGTAAGGGCAGTCACACTTATAGGTGGGGCAGAGAATGATCATCAGCTCAAGGGTGGGTTATCCACAAAGACATACCCCTCGTTAAAGAGGACACAGCAGGATCAAAGAAAACCAAAGAACCAGTCAGAAATTTGTACATGGTATGAGTCTGTTAGGACTCATAATGTGGACCAGGACCCAGACAAAAAAATGTAATGAGCACTAGGCTCTATGCTATGTGGAGACCTTATGATTTAAAAAAAAAAAAAAAAATTCTGTTGTGACTAATGGTTTGCCAATATTTTCCCATGTGGCTGACAGGATGTGCAGCCAATCCCATCTTGCTACACAGAAATCTTCTAAGGTACAAGAGATTGTACTACTTCATCTTTCACAGCTTGGATGACAGGGACACAAAATTCACCCATGCAGACTGACAGCCGTTTTCAAGATGTTATACTTTATGTTGGGAAGAGTTCTGCTTGCTGGATTACTTGGATTCTGTTCCGTTTATTGGGTTCAGCCTTTGCAACAACCCATATACAACTCCTACCCAGTTAGTAACAGGTTGCCTTAGGAGCTTGATTTATTTTATCTAATGAATTAGCACTTCCTCTGAAGTCTTGAGTTACTTCTATGTTTGTAAAAGGTAGTACCGATGAGTATCAAAAGCAAGCAACAGAACAATGGTACAAGATACTTCACAAAAGTCACCACCCAATCTTCAACCATCATTAGTAACATTCTTGAGGAAGTTGTATACACCCAGCTTGAGTGACATGTCAAGAAATATCTCTGATCTATTTCTGTCTGCATTTTGAACTAAAGACTCTGCCCCCATAACTGACTTAAATGCCCACAAGTACTGATGTTAGCTTATTGCTCAGAGTGTGCATTACTCAAGTGTAACATTGTGCATTCAAGTGATGTGCTGAAAAGCACTCATTTTGAAGGGAAAATGGGCATCTCATGTGATGCCTTACAAAAGGCGAGGATCCAGTACTTTCATACATACACTTCTCTGCTTTGCCAGTATTTTTCTGGTTGTTCTCAATATACATATGTTCTGGAGCTTCTGCTCTGCTTGCTGCCACTAATGATCTCATAATGCAGAGTGGTCAAAGGCTATAAAAACTGCCCCTCTAAGAACTTGTTCAAAGAAAGAGGTCTGTCACTGGTATACTGGTTACAAACAGCTGTACCCTTTCTTCTAGAGGATGTCTGTTATAAATTCCTTGGCAACGAGTGGCATTCGAAAGACATGCGTGAATGGGCATGCCTTCGTTGAAGGTTGGGTGTCGGTCTGGCACCTCGGCACCATAAAAAATCAACTGCCAATCATTAGTGGACCAGAGTTCCGCTGTGGTGACCCCTAACCAGGAAAAGCCAAAAGAAAACAACAACTGCCTACACTGTGTCTGTCACTGGATTCTTTTACTACAGGCTTGGCTATGCACACCACATTTAGGGGATCCTCATTATCCAACACTTCACCTGTTTATAACTCAGAGGGTAAGAGGTGAATCTGCATCAACGGTATGCAATAAAAACATGGGTACTTGCAATACCAGACCTATAAAAACAGGTCCATCTGCATGTATTTTTTTTTTACTACTTTACTAGGACTGACACCCAGAACAATCCCAGTCAAACTCTCCCAGGAAGCCAACCTACCCATACCATAATGCACTACTGCCTCCTACCACACACCAGTTTAAAACCAAGTCAAAGATTCAAAATTTAGGAGGACACATAGCACAAGGGAGGTGAATGGAAGGTGGAATGTATAATCCAGGTAGACCTCTTCTTTCAGACACAGCATAACATCAATTACCCAAAGCTTTCATATCTAACAAACAGTAAGCTCCATCTATAGTATACTAGAAGGATACAGTCCCCAGCTTGCACACTCGAGTGGCCATCCTTTTTAAGCATACTCAATCACAACGATCTACAAGCGACACCCAGATTGAAATACTTTGCAAACACTCACAGACTGATTTAATTACACAGCAAATCTCAACAAAAGCTCCCAAAGAAGAACGTGTACATGGCAACAGCTGTTACAGAATATGCACTGGGATCAAAAAGCAAGGGCTTTCCACACCAAACACAGCAAAAAGTAATACAGGACAGCTATTTTTGAAAGGAACTGTTATACAACTTTCTTTCATCTTTTGAAAAATGCAGGGAAGGAAAGAGCTGACCATTCTTGCGAATGTTCTAAATCACTGCTCATAGAATGCCAGAGTTTTTTCAACTCATCCTTAAATAAATGGAGGTATTTTAGATTCTCAGCTAGAGCGTCTTCTGTGGAGACATGCGTGAATGGGCGTACCTTCGTTGAAGGTTGTGCGTTAGGGCCGGCAACTCAGCACGTAAAAATCAACTGTCAATCATTAGCGGACCGAAGTTCCGCTGTGGCGACCCCTAACTGGGAAAAGCCGAAAGACACAACAACATTTTCCCTGAATTAAATAGAGAATGCAGAATATGGGTAAGTTTATGGACAACAGTAAGAATAATCTCTCTTTCAACCCTCAGCATAAAGAAAGGTTTCATCTTAAGGTAAACCCTCATTTTGTGAAAAGTGGGATATGGAGGTTTACAAAATAGGTTTGCATGTCTAAGTCCCTCTTGACAGAGGTTATCTGCCACTGTAAATAAGATTTTCCAGAGTCAACATTTCTAATGTGAGAAACCTCACTATCACAGAGGAAGGAAGCTTCTACTGCTTGCCAGGTGCAATTAGAAGACAGAACAACTGTGAAGTCAGCTAGGGGTACCAGTATTGAGAAGCATTCCATCAACTCAAATCACAGATGGGAAGGAGGAGAGAATCTCCACTCAGGACAGACTACAACCCTCTGTGGAGACCATGGACTCTAGTCTCGTTACAAAACTGTGTGGATTCAACAATCGTTCATCAGCAGACTAATTCTGTACAGAAGCCCACTACACACTGACAATAAGGCAGGAAACTAGTATTGGACATAGGTTCATAGGTAGGTACTGGCTATCGGCCCTAGGGCTCATACAAGCCTAGCCAAAAAATGTACCCTGGCTTTCTCCACCCAAGAAAATTATTTTCCTGTGCCCCTGTCGAGCAGAGCCACAGAAGTGATCCCCGGGGTGAATTTCCCATTTCCCATCCAATCAAGATTTTTCTTGAAGAGTGCTAATGAGGAGCTCTGTTTGACAGATAGGTAGTCTGTTCCAGAGTATGGGAAGTCTCTGGGACAGGAATCTATCCCTCCAGCATGTTCTGTTTATTGTGGTGACAAGGTTAAGGTCCCTAGAGCGTGTAGCTCGGAGGGATCGGGATTTCTTTAAGTGGAGCATGTCCAACAGCTCTGGGTTTGACATAGCTTTGTATGTTAGGCAGATATCACCCCTGAGTAGGCGATATGCGATGGAGTAAAGCTGTAGTTTTTTGAGACAGTCTTCATAGGGCATCTGTTTGAGGCCAGTAATCCTCTTTTTGAGGTATTTCTGTGGTCTTTCCAGTTGTTCTAGATGTCTTGTGAGATACATACCAAAAGGGGCGTTGTACTCTATAATGGGTACAATGAGTGATGAGTAGAGGGGAACAATGACCTATTTTTTTCTGGATGAGAATCCTTTTGTGATGAGATGAGCCACGTAGAAGGATTTCCTGACCACTGTGGTGATGTGATTATCAAAGGAGAGACTACTGTCCACCTGTATCCCAAGGTCTCATCACATTTTCGGCATTAAGCTATGTGGTAGCTCAAGGGTACAGAGTTTTTACCAAAGGCGATGACAATACACTTTTTGGCATTGAGCTTCAGGCCATGGCTTTGACACCAGGTATCGGTCTCAGTGAGGCCCTTTTGTAGTTTGTCCACAAAGTTAGGAGTTTCAATTATGACTCTTAGTTTGCAGTCACCTGCAAACTTTATTAGCCAAAGACCTTCTGTGTTGGCCTGCACTTCAGAGAAGTAGATACCAAACAGGAGAGGACCCAGGACTGCACCCTGTGGTACTCCACTTGTCACTGGTCTGATGTCGGATTTGGAATCAACTACTTTCACAGTGTGGGTTTTGTCCGTGAGCCAGTTGGCAACCCATCTTGTGACATAGGGATTTATACCTAGTTTAGTGAGCTTATCTATAATTCCAGAGTGGGGGATGGTGTCGAAAGCCTTGGCGAGATCTAGATAAGCTGTGTGAACCATTTTACCCTCATCTATGGCTTTGGTGACTGCTTCAACGAAGTCAATCAGGTTTAGGAGACATGATCTGCCTTTTACAAATCCAAACGGAGTAGGGACCAGAGTTTGGAGATTACCAATGTCTTTGTTTATGAGTTCCACGATGATACGTTCCATGGCCTTGCAGACCAGACTCGTTAGGCTAATGGGGTGGTAGTTCCCGGGGTCCGTCGTGGCTCCCCCTTTGTGGAGTTGGATAACTGTCGCGGTGCGCCATTCAGTGGGTACAAAGCCTGAGGTGAGGCTATGAGTGAACATGGTACTTGGGTAGGGTGCCAGTTCATTCTGTAGTTCATGTGGAACGCAGCCTGGGATATTGTCAGGTCCCATAGATGCTGTGTTCTTGGCTTTGGAGAGAGTGTTTTTTACATGTGCAGCCGTGATTATAGGCACTTTGCATTCTTCCGGTATAGAGATGGGCCCTCTAGGGGTTGAGAGGGGGGTAAAGTTAGCACTGAACCTATCTGCTAGGATGTTGGCAATATCAGTTGGTTCTGTATATTTAGTGCCATTATGCTGTAACTCAGAGCAGATCTGAGTGTTCCCATTTAGATTCTTGACATAGCTATAGAATGCTTTGTGGCTGTCTTTAGAGTCAGCGGCAATTTTGTTTTCGTAACTAGCTTTGGAGGATTTTATGAGGGATCTCAGCTTCTTACCGAGGTTGACCAGGGAGTTCCTCCAGTCATGAGATTTTACTCTTTTTTGCAGCAGTTTCTTTCTTCTGTTGTAGAGTTTGTTTATGGCGGAGGACCACCAGATTGGCTTCCTTTTTTTGGAAGATAACATCTTGGTTCTATTAGGGATAGTATGATCCATGCACTCGTGTAAGTGCTTATAACGTGCATTTGTGTAGGATTCGGCAGTCATACCTCTATTGTCCGTCTGCATGGGTGTCATGAAGCTTGCCACTTCTGTCTTAAGAAGTGTGAAGTTGGCTTTTGAGAAGTTTTTTACGATGGTTTCCCTAATTGGGGCTGGGGGTGGGATGTGGATGTCTAGGCTGATTAGCTTGTGGTTGGATCTGACCAACGAGGAATTGACCTCTGGTGTGGAACACCGGTTTCCCATGTTGGTAATGACCAGGTCTAGGATATTGCTGCCCCTGGTGGGGGTGTGAATAAGTTGATCCAAGGCATTGGAATTTATGAATTCTAGAAAACGTTGAGCAAAAAAGAGTTGGTACATGAGTACTTTTCCCAGTTAATGGTGGGGTAGTTGAAATCGCCCATTATTAGGGTGTTGGGTTGTACCCCAATACTTTCCAGTGTATCAAGAAATGAGGAGTGTGAATCCTGGGGCATGGTGGGGGGTCTGTAGCAAGCTACAATTTGGATTGCGGTCTTGCCCAGAGTTAGTTGCACTTGGATAATCTCGGATGCATTATGCTGTGCAACTAGCCTGGGAGGTGTGGATATCCTTAATGAATATGGACACGCCTCCGCCTTTAGTGCTTCTTTCTGGGTTAGGTGGCCGAAAAGTGTGGTATGAATTGAAGCCCGGTAATGCAGGGGTGCTCTCTGGAGCTTTGAACCAGGTCTCTGTCACTGCACAGATGTCAATGTTCTCCATTTTAAGGAGTGCATGGACAAAAAAGCTCTCAATGGCTGTCTGTGGGGCAACATGCCATGTCAGCTCAATTTCCTTTCTGTGCACTCCTGGAGCTTACACACTAATGCTGTCTAATGAAGTTACTCTGGGAATGTTAAGACATCCAAAGACAAGGATGTTGGAGTGGAAGAACAAGGAGCGATTCTGTAATGCAACTTATGGCAGACGGTAATGAGAGAACAAAACAAACAATAGGCCTTCAAATCTGCAAGCGCAGTGGGCCGAAATGGAGGAAGACTGAACTTCTTCAGAATGACCTACAATAAATGCATCACAGATGTCAAGGATCCTGGGTGAGAAGTCTAAGGAGAAACACCCCATCTAATGAAGGCCTTGTACACCTTCATGGAAACCAAAGAGGTGGAGTGTCTTTATCAATAAGGAAAATGGAAACAGTTATTCTTCCTTCACACAGTACTTGGAGGCCTGAACCAAGTATAGCCAGAAATACTTCAAAACTGAGATTCTGCGTCTGAATAAGGGATCTTGCCTACATCTGATGCTCAGAGAGAAATGAAGTTTAGGATGCAGCGAAACATTAGTTCCTACTGTGACAGTATCTTAGAGTAAATACTAAATTTATTTAGGCTGTGGTTTACCAAGTAGTCTACAAAGCTCTTCATTGAAAAAAAGTTGTGTCTTACCATAACGTTCCATCCGAGTTGTTGATAATCTTCCATTCATCACTGATGGATACGGTTCCGAACCCTCGGAACAGAGTCGGCCAAATGCCAAGCTAGCGTACACCACACTCTCGAGCCATGCTACTACCCACAATGCCCTTCATTCCATACCTCAGATCGAGTTTGCAGAACACATAGTAGCAACATATATACAAGAAACAGAAACACAGGCCATCTCTGCGCAAACACCCTAACACACCAAAACGACCCAAAGATCCACCAGGAGCCTTTGGCGGGGGAAGGTGGGAGGGTGTGATGAATGGAAGATCATCAACAACTCAGATGGAACGTTATAGTAAGGACATAACTTCTTTAACTGCAGTTGTTAATCTTCTTCCATTTCTCACTGATGGGACCGAGTCCCTAGCTACTACAGAATCTGGGTGGCCCTCATGGAAGAACATTCCGGAGAACCACAGAGCCAAAGGCAGCTCTACCCCTGGAGATCAGATCCAATTTGTAATGCTTGATAAAGGTATGGGGTTTAGCCCAGGTGGCAGCTGCACAAATATAATCCATGGAAGCCCTAGGATGAAAGGCGACAGAAGCGGCCACAGCTCTAGAGGAATGAGGTTTAATGCGGCCAGGAGCAGATTCCTCCTCCAGAGAATAAACAAAGGAGATGCAATCCCCAAGCCATTTAGACAAGGTAACCTTAGACACTGCCGATCCCTTTCTAGAGCCCGCAAAGGCAACAAAAAGCTGATCTGACTTTCAAAAAGACTTTGTCCTGTCCAAATAAAACCACAACTGTCTGTGGACATCCAAGGAATGGAGACAGTATTCCCCTTTGTTGGTATAATTAGGGAAAAACACGGGCAACTCAATGGACTGATTAATAGAGAATTCCGAAACCACCTTGGGTAAGAAAGTGGGATTGGTGCGAAGTGATAGTCTGTCCTTATGGAAAATCAGATAAGGACTTAATGCATAATGCTTGCAGCTCCGATACACGTCTGGCTGAAGTAACCGCCACCAGAAACAAGGTCTTCCAGGACAGAAACTTTACCTCCCTTCGAGCCGGCTGCAACCTGTGATGTGGAGTCAAAGTCTGAAGCACCCTAGACAGATTCCATGATTCCACAGGTTGCCTAATGGGAGGTCTAGAATGAAAAATCCCCTTCAAGAAAGTCTTACACAGATGGGAAGAAATAATAGGAATTCCATCTGAACCATCATGGAAATTGGAGATGGCAGCTAGATGCACCCGAATCGTGGATGCAGAAGCCCTGTTAAGGAAAAGCTCGGTCAGGTATTGAAGAACCATAGCCACTGGAATAGAAACAGGATCAAGAGACAGCTCGTGCCCACAAGGAAAAACGTTTCCACTTGTCTTTATAAAGTTTTCTGGTAGGAGGTTTGTGGGAGGCCAAAATAATATTCCGTACCGGAGAAGAAAGTGACTCAAGCCTGGCTACTAACAGAAGTGGAGCAACCAAGCTGTAAGTGTGAGAGTGGCCAGATTTGGAGACGTCAACCCTTTGGGATAAGAAATGAGATCCTGATGGAAGTCTAAAATCCAAGGAGGTCGGAGCAGGTGTGGCTGAAGGAAGGGGAACCAAATTTGACAAGGCCAAAATGGGGCAATGAGAATCATTCTGCTTCTCAACCAAGTAGCTTCCCTTAAGACCAAGGGTATCAAGGGGATGGAAGGATAAGCGTACAGGAGACCCGTGGGCCAATCAAGAGTCGGAGCATCTCTCGGGGACTCCCCCTGCAGAGGAAAGAGGGCAAAGTAGCTGCTGTACTTTGCATTGGCGGGGGAGGCAAACCGATCGCAGCAAGGCCGGCCCCAGCGGCTGAAAATTTCCTCCGCCACTTCCGGGTTGAGAGACCACCTGTGAGGAAGCAGGATGCATCTGCTCAGCCTGTCCGCAATCACGTTGGAACTCCCCGGAATGTGTGTAGCAATCAGGAAACGGTTGATAGCTATCGCCCACTGTCAAATTCTCATGGCTTCGCGGCAAAGGGGGTAAGATCTGGCCCCTCCCTGCTTGTTGATGTACCAGACCACAGACATGACTGTCTGACTGGATAGCAATCTATCTGAGAGGAAGAAAAAGGTGGAGGGCTTGTAACACCAGTAACCCAGCTCTGAGCTCTAGAACGTTGATGTGTAAGTCGACTTCTAGAGGAGACCACGAGCCTTGAAAAGATCTTCCCTGAAAATGGCCCCCCCACCCTATCAGGGAAGCGTCAGTCGTCACCATGACACTTGGCTGAAGAGGATGAAAGGGGCAACACCAAAGACTTTCGTCCATTCTCATCCACCAGAGGAGATCTTGCTTGCAAAGATCGGTAATGATGATTGTGTATTCATTGAGCTTGAAGAAGCCACTGTAACAGGTGCATATGAAGCCTGGCCAATAGAACAATGGGAATGGCTGCTCCCATGGAACCCAGAGCCTGCAAAACTTCCCTTGCAGACACTTTCCTGCAGTCGAGTATCACTTGCACTTGTGTTCTCAGTCTTAAGAGCCTGTGATGAGGAAGAGATATTAGGCCGAGCTGAGTGTTGAACATAGCCCCTATGAATTCCAGTTGTGAGGGCTGAAGGTTTGAATTTTCCCAATTGATAGCAATACCCAGAGACTCCACCAGATACAGTGTGGCGCAGGGCCCTGGTCAGTAGACACTCGGTGGGGGCAGAGGGGAGCCAATTGTCCAGATAAGGAAACACCTGGAATCCCTGCAGTCTCAAGTGAGCTGTCACCATTGCTAGACATTTCATGAACACTCTGGGAGCCGTCGAAAGACCGAAAGGCAGGGCTCTGAATTGAAAATGATTGGCTCCCAGCCGGAAGCGCAAAAGCCTCCTGGAGCGTTTGTCCATTTTGATGTGGTAATGCGCATCCCGGAGATCTAGAGAGCACATCCACACACCCTCCCGAAGGCATGGAAGGATGGATTGAATAGTGACCATGCGGAACTTGGTCTGTATAACTGACTCGTTCAAATGACTGAGACCCAGAATGGGCCTCCAGTCCCCAGTCTTTTTTGACACTAAGAGAGTCTGGAGTAGAACCCTAATCTGCATTGATCTGGGGGACCTCTTGGATGACTCGCTTTAGAAGAAGCTTCTTGATTTCGGAAGCTGCCTCCTCCCTTTGACTGGGTGGAACGTCGGGAAGGGAGAATTGAGGTCTTGGAAAGAATTTGAGGGGAATGTGACAGCTTCTGGTGATAATTCTCTGCACCCATAGATCGTCGGTAATGGAGGACCAGGCTGCTTGGTGCAGAGAGAAACATGCCCCAACTGCTTCCAGAGGAAAGCAATTGGGCAACGCTTCAGGAGCATTGATGGGGCTTACCGGAGAAAGAATCTCTGGAGCCCTGATGCCGAAAAACCCCTCTGCTCCTAAAGGGATGTCTTCCACCATCGGACCCTCCTCTGCCTCTGGAGGAGTCCTCGCCATATGCATCACGAAAGAAACCTTGCGACTTCTTGTGCCACAACTTTCCACTCCTCTGATTCCTGGAGAAGGAACGATGAGGTTTGGAGAAGCGCAGGCCCACAGCAGACAAGGTCTTTCCATCCTGCTCGCACCTGGCCAAAGTATCCTTGACCTTAGAACCAAAGAGCGAGGAGGGCTCAATAGGGGTGTTCAAAAAGGAAGACTTGAAGGAATCCGGTAGGTCAGAAATGCGCATCCAGGCACGACGTTTGACAACCACGCCAGCACCTGCTGCTCTAGCTACTCCTTCAGTTGCGTGGGAGAGCAACCTCATGGAGGAATTCAAAAGCACTTCAAGGGTGGCAAGTTGGGAGGCCACTTTGTCACGTGCTCCATCAGACACTTGACCCGCAAGGCTACCAGAGAGTTTGGAAATAAGGTCTCTCTGAAGTCTCAAAGTGTGCCAAGAAATTCAGCGAACACACGGCAAAGGTCGCTGCAGCAAAGACTTGATTCCCTAGCCTGTCCACTGCCCAGGACTCCCTGCTGGGCAGATGAACAGCTGGACTCTCTTCTGCCAAGTCCTTCTTTGTGGCCACCGCCACCACCACAGCATCTATTGGCAAGCCTTCCGACCAATGGGGTTAATCCTCTGGAGGAGAAAGTACTTTGATCTCCTGGGGATAGCTTCTACTGAATCCGAACTCTTCCACTTTCACTGTACGATGAATTTGACCAACTCATCTGCAGGAGGGGTCACCCAGGACGTAGTGGGCTGGGAACAGAAAGCTTGTAAGAATACGGACTCCTCCGGAGAAGGGGTGGAAGATTTCCAGTCACCCCGCTGACTCAAAATCTATGTCCTCAAAGGAAACATAGTCAGGGGGTGACCTAGGGGAACCTTCCTCAACATCGCAATCCATATCCTCAGTAACGGACTCTTCAGGTGAGTCCATGTGTTGTCTTTTGCACACCCTCTTCCAAGGGGGCTCTTTGGTGGGAATGTCCAAAGAAGCCTTGGAAAGGGGGGTGCTTTAGATTAGTGGTCCCCTGCAAAGGGCTGGCGATGGAGTAAGAGAGGGAACCAAAACCGGAGCTGACTGAGGAGGATTGCTAGCCACCAGCGCCCTCTCCATAATCCGGAAGGCGGGCCCAACCGAAGAGGGATGGGAGCCCAGAATCGAAGGGGACTAAATCGGAACCGGGGTCACACCACGCTCCAAATGGCCCACCTCCAAGACTGACGTTTAAGAAGGGTTCAGTGCGGAAATAACTCTCGGATCAGAGATGGGAACTGAGAAGGCCGTCTGTGCCGGGGCCGGAACCGAATATTCCACCCTCGAAGCAAGGGGTTGAGTAAGGTGAGCTGTCGTTGGAACGGAAGCCCACCAGGACTTAGATGCTTCAGGCATCAAAGCAGTTGGCGCCGACGGAAGGGGTCCCGTTGAAAGCAATGGGGCCTTGGAACCGAAAGATCCCCATCAGGAGAATACGAAGGAGTCGAAGGAGGAAAAATCCCAACACCTGGAGCGGAACAGGGTCTAGAGATTCCTCTTGCAGTCAATACCTGATCCACGAGACGAACAATGTATTTCGGCCATGCTCCTGGCAGACCTAATAGATATCCCGGAAGGGGATTCAGGCCGGTCCAGAAAAGGACTGTAGGGTTGCCCGGCAAATGGGCCCATAGAAGACGAATACCTAGTCCGTGGTAATGAACTCAATGGAGCCGAGGCTTCTGATTTGAACTGCGTAAACGATAAAGTTGGCACCGAGAGGGAACTCAAAGCCAAAGTCACAATCGGGGGTAGTAGTCAAAATCGGATCAGAGGTCAGAGCCGGAGCCTGTAAAGGTGAGGTCGGTGCCAAAGTGTCCTGAACCAGACTGGTCGGAACCGAAGTAATAAGCGGTTCAGTAGTCGGTGCCGAGCCCGGCACCGACAATTCAGACTTCCCAGAAACTGCTCTAGGTGCCAAAATTAGTGGCACCGAGACAGCAAGTCAATGCTCAGAGGAAGATCTACCAGTCTTTGATCGATACTTTTTGCCCCCATCACCAGCCGGTGAAGAAGGGTCTGGGCAGGGGCACTTCTTATCCTTGCCTGGAGGGGTTGAGACCTCCGCAGAAATAGCCTCCAAGAAAGGAGAGGAAAGCAATCCTTTCAAAATCAACTTGTTGCGCCATTCATTCAATGTCCGTTGACTAAAACTCGCACAAATATCACATGGGGGAGTCGCAGAAAGGTGCGAGACGCCCAAACAATAAACGCATTTAAAATGGAAGTCACTGTTATGTAATTTACCACTGCACGACGTGCAATGTTTAAAACCTGAAGTACCCTTTTTCTCAGACATACTAACACTCGCTCAAACAGAGAAAAGAAGGAGAAAAAGGCCAGACTACCAGCAATGGTATGAAGAGTTACCACGAGGGTGGTAAAAGGTAAAGAAAAGGCAAGAAAATACCAGCAATGGTAAGAAAAGGAATATCTGTGGGTAGAGCTAGACTATAAGAAGACACTAGAAGAGAAATAATGGAAGAAATACAAGTTTGAATAATTCAAAACTACTTAGCTGGAGAGCTTGGTGAAAACGCTGCTATATATGACTGCGTGGCAAACGAGATCTGAAGTATGGGATGACGGGCATTGTGTGTAGTAGCGTGGCTCGAGAGTTTGGTGCATGCTAGCTTGGCATTTGGCCGACTCGGTTCCGAGGGTTGGGAACCGTACCCATCAGTGAGGAATGGAAGAAGATTAACAACTTCAGATCCACCCCTTATTTTACAAAGCTTTTTACTGAAAACCATCCCAAACACAAGAACAGCCAAGTGGAAAATGCATTGCCAGATTTGACTTAACTCCACAATGCATACACTAACATCAGAAAATCACTAACTTTCTGAACACAGTCCCTAGCTGATCCTATCAAGTGGCCAGCCTACAATGTATAGCAAAAGTACTCAATGAAGATCATGTTTCTGCAGCACACATGCCCTTGCTGAAGCTGAAATCAACCATAAATGAAAAAGACTTGTCACAGACAGGAATTCCTTTAACTACTTATGCCAAAAGAAATAAAATCTGTCAATGGGCCAGACAGAGCTTAGTAACCCTGTACCTCTAATTTCTAAAAAAACAAAGGATATAAAAGCTGTTCATCCTTAATGAATGTCTGTGTTGTGTTCACTTAACATGTAAACGCGGTCTGCGTACATTCATACAGTGCAAAAGATATATGCCCCCAGATGAAAAAAAATCTCTGCAAACAGAAGTCTGATGGAGTGACGTGACATTCAAGTTAGTAGCATTCTTTGACATAATTAAATATAAGTGAGCAAAGTAATGATCTCCTGTGAAAGATCAAGTGCAGAAGGTTATCCCATGGCCTGCAGCCCTGACATACTGCTGTGTGAAGGCAAAGCCACCAGGAAAAAAGGTCTTCCACATTAAGAATTCCAGTTCTGCAGTTGCAGCTGGTTAATCTGTGTCTGTGTGTGTGTGTGTGTGTGTGTGGGGTTGCTCAGCTTCTGTATCACAAAACACAAGCCCTTAGAGAAACGGGCTCCCTGATAACAGGACATAAAACAAAAATTCCTTTAAAGATAATGTGCAACTTGATGGAACTGAACCAGCTACAGCATTCCGTTTCCAGATTTTAGCAAAGTTCACTGGTGAATACTGGCCAGTTTAATCCTATTTTCACATAAGATCGGACTACTAAAATACAGCACTGTCACGGCACGGTTGATACTTTCACCTTTCTGGTGTTGCAGCCTTGTGTGGTCTTTTGTGACATGCAGTCGGGGCTAGAAGCTTTCCAGTCCCAGTCTCCATCCACAGAAATTTACATTACCAATTTTCACTTTTAGGCTGCTAGCGCCTTTATACATAAATGCGCACATCTCCCCTGTTAAGCACACACTTTGCAAGGGGAATGGGTATGTATTTTTATTACCCAATATAATTCTTAATATGTTCTTTTCCTACAATATTGTAACCACCCATGACAATCTGCAAATGAAAACCTGGCCACTTGGATAAATACAGGTCTATATTACTTAGTCAAAGTTCCGTAACTCCAAACACCTAATGGTCGAACCATTATGTTCGAAGTTACGGAACTTAGACTACATTAAAAAAAAAAAATACCCTGTGCCCCCCACCCCCCTCGCTACTTAAATATGCCCACTCTGAGATCGCACCACATTGAACATGATGGAAATCTCTGCTTATGGAGATTTCCATTCAAACGTGCAAACTTTTACAAATTCGAACTTATGGTCTCGACCATATGTGGTTCGAATTCGTAAAAATTTGACGATGTGATAGGAACCCAAACAATACATAGATCTGTGTTCATTAAGTATTTGGCATTGCCTGGGGCAGCTTCCTGACACTGCATTTGTTTTTCTGTTTCTGGTTCCACCAGAACACAGAAGCAGAAACCTTGACCTCACACATCATCACTATGTAAGGCTTTATGACAAGGGTCCATACCCACAAGGTTGAGGGGATCGCCTCTCGCTTTATAAGAGTTAAAAAATTGTGGAAGTACTTTTTCTCTGCAATCTGCATACTGGAAGGAAGAAGGTAGATGTCACTGAGGAGGGAGCCAATTGGGATGTTTTTCAGGCAAGTGCAGGCCACTGCACAAAGGCATTGCATACGTTATGGAAAGCTAGAGAAAATGAATGTTATCCAGCAAAAAAGACATAGCAGACAACTGTACCTTGACTGATGAACAGCTAAGATCATATTCAAAAATTCTTACAAATAATGAAAGGCCATGTATATTGAGACTAAAAAGGGATCCAGGCTGCAATGTAGAGCCTAAGTGGAAAACCTTTTCCACACGCTCTGTAATTGTCCTCTGGCTGAAGGATTTCTGGAATGATGACACAATATCCACATCCTTGCTCAAAAAAACCTGAACCCAAGCTATCAATGGAAGCACAGTAGCTAAGCTCTTGATTTCACAGCCTGAAGACTATGTGCTGCTCAAAGGGTATGAAGGAATAATTTTCGAGAGTGAGAAAGACCATAAGAAACAGACAGAATGACAGAGAGATATTCAGTGAAACCTGTTCAAAAGGGAAAAATCTGCCTTGGCCAAAATTGGACTACTAAAGTTTTCTTAGCTCTGCAAACCTGGCTTTCTGGATAAAAGTTATCACGAGAAGTGAGAAAAGCATACAGTCCCCCGGACCAGACCTGGACGAACACACACCCCTGCTCTGCCAACAGGAGAGACCAGAGAGAAACATTCCTGACATTTCATATCAGCAAGACAGGGAACAGGGCTGCATACCAGGAAACCCCAATTTCAGACCATCATGCTGGCAAGTGACCACTTGTGAGATGACAGTGAGAGAGGCGGCCATCCATGAATATCCACATCAGCTAGAAAATAAGAGGCTGACTGCTCACTCTTACACTTTTCCAGGGGGATTCTGTACTACTCTGCTTTCTGACATGCTAGACAACAACTATGTTGTCTGAATGCCAAAGAAAGAACATCCTGCAAGGCCTAGAGGGTTAGTAATCCTACAGCCATACGTAGAACACTGATTTACAGACAGAAATCCTGGAAGTTGAAAGATTACATTAAGTTCCTACTGGACACACATGGTAGAGCAGACTACAGAGTAAACAAGAGAAGAGATTCTAATGGAACAAATATATTTTAGGCCAGGAAATCCAATAAGGGCCTGAGGTCCCTCATCATCAAGGGTATATATAAAAAAAAAAAAAAAAAATCTTTTATAAAGTCTGGCCCTAAATGGTCCACTGGGACCTCCAGGATGACACTTATGAGAAGCGGTTATATTTTATCCATTCTTGTGCTTCCTGACAGTGTTGCACATCTGGAATGGGCACTCATGGACTTAAGCTTAATGGTATTAAATATCACTTACTGATACTTCCCTTATTCACCTCTCCCTGGGCAACTGGACAGGTGAAGGGAGAACCTCCTACTGAGAGACTTCCAAGGAAGTGCATCAGCATGGGTGTCAACATTGATGAGACTCATTTTAGAAAGGCATCTGCATCACCAAGCAAATATCTGTGGCTGTTGGACAACTGAAGTACAGTTGTGTACCTACCATAAATGTAGATGTTAGAGTGTATTCACTGTTGCAGTTATTACTCTTGGGTTATCCAGCTGGCAGGCTACCTGCAGTCGGCCAGAATTCCAAAGTCTAGGTCCGGCGTCGGTTGCTGTCGCCTCTTCCCTGATGTCAGAGTGCCAGGGGTATAAAAGATGCAGCCAACGCCATTTTTTTCAGTTTTTCTTGCCCCCAGATGTCAGGTGCCCCCAAAAAGGTAGGCTAAAATATTATGCCAATAATTATGCATGCAGTAAAATAAACATTTCCTTCATCTACAAGCAAATACACCACGTAGGTTGTATAAGATAGAGAAGTATAGGCAAGTCCCAGCAAAGAAAAGGGGGATGGTGGGTGGGTAACCTGGACTGCAACAGTGAATACACTAACATCTACATTTATGGTAGGTACACAACTGTACTATGTTCATCGTGTTTCACTGTTTCGGTCATTACTCTTGGGTTGAATCTCAAAGCTGAGGTTGGGTGGCTGGGCCTAAATAGGATTAGGAGAGGCTACAAGGCCTAGCAGAACTGCAGTGGCGAAGCCTGCTCTGGATTTAGAGTAGAGAGGAAAATGGTAGTGCTTTGTAAAAGTGTGCACTGAACTCCACGTTGCTCCCTCTAAAATGTCATTGGTACTCCTCTGAGAAAGGCTGCTGAAGTGGCTGGTGCCCTTGTAGAATGAGGCCTAATGCCCTTGGGCACCGATTTGCCACGTTGTGAGTAGCAGAAACTAATGCAGTGGCCTATCCATTTTGAAATAGTCTGTTTTGAGATGGGCTTTCCTTGAGATCCTGCAGCATATGCCACTAAAAGTTGCTCAGTTTTTCTGAAAGCTTTAGTTCTGTCCAAGTAGAAGCGTAGTTGTCTGTGTATGCCCAAGGAATGCAGAAGTCTCTCACCCTTATTCTGTGGGTTTGGATAAAAGGTAGGCAAATGAATGGTTTGGTTAAGGGCCACACTGGACACTACTTTAGGCATAAATGTTGGGTTCGTCCTTAGAGAAACCCTGCCTGGATGGAAAATGATGAAACGTTCCACAGCCATGAGTGCCTGTAACTCTGAAACTCGTCTTGCAGATGTTATTGCTAGGAGCAGAACTGTTTTCCAAGATAAAAACTTTACATCAGCTGTATTGGTTAGCTAAAAAGGCGGCAGTGTGAGTTTTTCCAAGACATAATTGGAGGTCCCATGCAGGTATTGGGGCTCTCCTTGGAGGTCTTATGTTTTTGGCCCCTCTGAGGTACTGCCTTCGCAATGGATGGGAAAAAATAGGAGGTTCCATATTGTAATGAGCTGAAATGGCAGAGGCATGAATTTTAATTTATGAAAAGGATAGGTCATTGTCCAGCATCGCAGTTAGGTATTGTAAAATCTGAGGAATATTTGGTACAGATGTGTCAATTCCTTGTGTCTGGTTCCAATCCCAGAATCTTTTCCATTTTTCTGCATAAGATTTTCTGGTACTGGGCCTCCTGGCCTCCAAAATAACATCCATCACTGCTTTAGAGAAAGGAGTGTTTTGAATGGTTACATTATCCGCCATGCTGCCAGATTTAGGGTCCTGAGTTGGCTGCGCAGAATTTTGATTGTTTCGCTGGGTCAGTAAGTGAGGAATTCGAGGCAATGTCCAGGCTGGGCCTTGAGACAAGCTTTTTAGGATTGGGTACCAGTGCTGGCGTGGCCAATCCGGGGCAATCAGAATCATTCTTGGCTTCTCGTCTGACCTTTAGGAGTACCTTGGGGAGGAGAGGCAGAGGAGGAAAGGCATATACTGTTAAGAGTTTTCCAGCTGAATGACAGAGCATCCACTTTCCATGCTTGCGTGTGATAAGTCCTTGTGCAGAATTTCTGTAGTTGGCAGTTGAGGGGAGGCAAACAGATCTATGTCTGGGCATCCCCATTCCTTTGTCATCATGCTGAAGACTTGTGGATCCAGTTTCCACTCATGGGGATCCGTGAGGTTTCTGCTTAGTTCGTCTGCCAGAGTATTGTTCTTTCCTGGCAGGAATTGTGCTTGCAGGTGTACTTGATAAGTCAATGCTGTGTCCCACAAAGTCATGGCTTGTCTGCATAGGGGGTAGGAATGTGTGCCTCCCTGCTTGTTTATGTACCACATGACTGTAGTATTGTCAGTCCTTATCAGTAGTTGTCCTGGATGGAGTAGATCCTTGAAAGCTGTCAGGGCATTCTGAACAGCTAGCATGTCTTTTTGATTGATATGTAGATGCATTTGGCTTGTGGACCATGTGCCCTGAATACATTTTCCTGCCATGTGTGCTCCCCAGGCATAATCTGATGCATCTGTTGTTACTGACTGCCTGGCTGTGGGTAGAGTGAATGGCTGTCCCTTGTTGAGGTGACAGGCATGTGCCCACCATTGAAACTCCTGTTGCAGGCAAGGAATGAGGGTAATTAATGCTTCCAGGGTTTGACAATGAGTCCAGACACTTTTTAGGTACCATTCAAGTTTCCTCATATGCAGTCTGGCATACGGAATTAGCAGAATGCAGGATGCCATGAAGCCCAAAGCCTGCAGAATTTTTCTTGCAGATAACTGGGTCTTTGTTGCCAACATTTTGAAGTAAGAAGTTAGTTGCCTTTGTTTGTCTGGCATGAGATAAGCCATCTGGGCAATTATATTTAGGCTTGCACCCAGGAATATTACCTCTTGAGAGGGTACTAGTTTTGATTTCTTTTCGTTTACTGTGTACCCTAGGCAAATTAATCTGTTTACGAATGCCACATGCTTTAGTAGAGTGTCCTTGTTCTATGCTTGTATAAGGCAGTCGTCCAAGGAAGGATATATTTGAATTCCTCTGTCTGCAAAATGCAATTACTGGTGCCAGGCATTTTGTGAAGACCCTGGGCGCAGTAGATAAGCCAAAGGGCAGTGCAGAGAATTGGTAGTGCATTGAGCCAGCTATGAATGTGAAGCATCTTCTGCAAGATTGTCCGATTGGGATATGCAGGTATGCCTCTTTTAGGTCGAAATTTACAAGCCAAGCCTTCTTGCCCAGCATGTGCAGAAGCTGCTGCAGAGTTAACATTTTGAATTTTGGAACGTCCAGAAATGTGTTTAGAAAAGACAGGTCCAGTTTTGGTCTCCAGGCTTTGTCCTTTCTGGGTACCAAGAAAAGTCTTGAGTAAAATCCTTGTCCCTGCTCTTGCTGTGGTACTTGCTGAATGGCCCTCAATGTTCATAAGGGACGAAACTTGTTTTTGTGCCTCTGCCCATCGATTGTGTGGCAGGTTTGGCATACCTCTTGCCTTTGTCAGGGTGTGAAAGTGGAACCTGTAGCCCTGGGACACTATATTCAATACCCATTTGTCCTGGGTGATAATTTGCCAATTTTGAAAGAAGTGCTAGTTTTCCCCCTAAGGGGGCTGCAATTAAGTGCTTGGTGCTGGCAGAGGCAAGTCATTGGGACTGTTTCCTGTATGGCTGTGCTTTGTCTTCTCCACTTGTGGAGGTAGAAGCGCCCCACTGTTTAGGCCTGTATGAGCCCTGGGGCAGGGATCTGCCTCTGGGACATCTGTATCTGCCTCTTTGCGGCCTGTCCGACACTGGAAAGGACCAATTCTTTGTAGGCTAGTTCCTGCTAAATCTTGGTGGCTGAACCTGTAAAAAAATCCTTTACTGTTTGCGTAGATTTCGCTTTGTCCTCCATTTTCTTCAAAACCTCCTCCGCTTTGTCCTCCATTTTCTTCAAAACCTCCTCTGCTTTAACACCAAATAAAGTATCATGCTATAATGGAGCATCTAATAATTTTGCTTCAACATGATCAGGCAGATTTTGTTCCTATAACCAAGCATGCCCCCTAATGACAGAACCCGTAACTGCGGCCCTGTAGGAGGCCTCCAGAGAATCAAAACCACATTGCAAAGTATGCTTTCCCACTTGTTCAGTTGCATGCAATAAATCCTGCATTTTCTTATTTCCTTATTTTCCGCACAATCAGAATTGGCCAACATTTTCTGTTTTAACAGTGACAATAAGTATTGCTGATATTTAATCATATGAAATTGACAATTTAGAGCCCTCACAGCCAAAGTAGCAGAAGTGTAACCCCCCCCCCCCCCAATCTGTCTAGTGCCCTTGAATCCCTGTCAGAAGAGATAGGGTTTTTTGCAGTAGCGGCCTTAACCCCTTTGGGACCCTGATAAATAGTTTCTGGGTCAGCAGCAGGGTTTTTATAAAGAAATTTATGTGAATCTGAAACCCTGTAGTATCTGTCTGGTTTAACAGGAGCTAGAGGTAAGGAGTCTGGAGATAGGCCGGACTCCAGAAAATACATCTTCTACAATGTCTAGCACAGGGGGGAAAGCAAGAGGCCTGTGCTGAGGAAGTAAAAGAAAATCTCAAAGCCTTTTCTTTGATTCTGAGTAATCTTGGCTCTCCCAGTAGAAGTGCTCCCTCATGGTATGCAGGGTTTCCCCAAAAGAATAATCCTCAGGAGGAAAGGCTGAAGGAATGGATTCTTCAGCATCAGAATCCTCATAGGGAGGAAGAGAATATTCCTGTACAGAAGAGGAGTCAGAGGAAATGGAAACCTGATCTGAGGAGTCACAGTCTGTCTCTTGCCTAGGCCTCTTAGGAGGGGGATGGGAACCCCTGATCAAGGTAATAAGGTCTTCAGCCATTTTGAGCATCTGTTTCTTAGGCATGGAAGTTTGTCCTGGAGAATGCTGTACTTGTTTCTTTGTCTTTAAAGCTGCTTTAGTCTTTGCTTTAGAAGCTGAAGTAGGATTTACATATAGCTGTGTAGGTCTGAAAACACCCTCAGAAGCCGATGCCTGCTCAGCGGCTCCGGACCCATCTGAGGGAATGATTTCCAAGTGTCCAATACCTTGAGTATCCGGAGGCCTAGCTGGCTCTACGTGGGAGTAGTCAGCGGCCTGTGGCTCTGAGGTAGTGGGCATCAGGGGCTGCGAAAGCGCCTCACTGAAAACCGGCAACTGGCTTAGCGGAAGCCTAGTCGGTTTTGGATCTCTGATGCCTGTCCTTCTCTTTTTCCTTGCGTTTTTTAGAAACTCCAGTCGTTGGCTGTTCCGACGGCATTATATAATTGAATTTTCAGCCAAACTAATGAAAAGCAAAATCAAACGGACGCTTAATAGTGCGTTGGTTGAATCTAGCAAAAAAACGACAGCTAGCAACATTGTAATCAGGGCCTAGGCAAGGAATATAGTAAGAATGAAAATCCTTATGAGGTATTTGCTTCCCACAAGAAATACAATTGTTAACTTTTTCTGACATCAGTCTGGAGCAAGAAGAAAGTTTCCCCAACAGGGTACTTGGCTTTAATGAAGACTTCGGATCTGAAATCTGTCTGTGAAAATCTCAGGAGTTGGCCAACCGGCACTTGCGAACTGCTTTTCCTTCGGGCACCGCGTGGCAAGAAAGACTGAAGAAAATGGCGTCAGCTGCATCTTTTATACCCCTGGCACTCTGACGTCAGGGAAGAGGCGACAGCAACCGACGCCGTACCTAGACTTTGGAATTCTGGCCGACTGCAGGTAGCCTGCCAGCAGGATAACCCAAGAGTAATGACTGCAACAGTGAAACACTATGAACATCAAACTCATGGAAAAGGACTAAACTGATACTGCATGCTGCTGTTACAGGCTCCACACAATACAATGAAAGGGATGCTTTGTCTGGCTCCTCTCGGCTCTGGAAAAGATTACCAGAAAAAAGTGAAGTGTGACCCAGCAGCTGAATCACACTTTCCCATTCAAGTCTTAGAAAGGCTAGGCTAGTCACTTTCAGGTCTAAAAACAAGACTGGGCCCTGAAAGCATGCATTCATAATTGTTGTTTTAGTGTTCTCAGCAAAAGTAGTGCCACACAGCTAAGAAGGCACAGATATAGCCATGCTAGATGCCAGTGCCTTGCTTACTCCTGCGGCATTAAAAGATGCTCACAGTGTAATGTTGCTGCCACACAAGATGTGGCCACCTGCGTGATGAGCTCTAAGAAGAGTCAGTGGGGTGACCCTTTAAGCTGTACATATACTCTCCAAAATATCCCACTGAAAAAGCATCTAGTAAAACAGTTAGTTATGTACTCACCATAACGATCGATGTATGTGGTCCATCTCGCCTACATTCATTACTGATGGGTTCGGAGCCGACAATCGGCTCTGACTCTGCCAACTATTTTCAAGCACGAAGTCTCTAATTGGCTGGGCTAACTGGTATCCCAGGATGCAACTCTCCCAAACCCCCAGATCTTGTTTGCATAAATCGCAACCACTCCACACACATCAACCTTACTAAGAGAATTACCATCCCCAGGAAGGGAAAATAAAGATTCGGAAGGGTCTCAAAACAACTATCCTCCAAATCCTTCAAGCAGGGGGCAGGTGGGAGGGTACGTAAGAATGTAGGCGAGATGGACCACATACATCGATCGTTATGGTGAGTACATAACTAACTGATGTTATGTGGTCCTATCTCGCCTACATTCAGTACTGATGGGACAGCGTCCCTAGCACTCCTAACCCGGGAGGTTCATAGGAAAACACTCCTGAGAACCGTGGAACCAAAGGAAGCCCGGCCTCTAGATGCCATGTCCAGTTTGTAATGAGAGATAAAGGTATGATGAGAAGCCCATGTGGCCGCAGCACAGATGTCGTCTAAGGAAAGCCTGGCATGATATGCTACTGAAGTCGAGACCGCCGTAGTTGAATGAGCCTTGAGTGAAAATGGTAAGCTTCTGCCTGCTGAAGAGTAAGCAAAGGTAATGCAATCCTTAATCCACCTGGAAATTGTACACTTGGAAACAGAGATATCCGTCCTATTCTCCGAAAAGGAGACAAACAGTTGATCTGATTTTCTTGACTGTTTAGTCCTGTGTAAATAGAATCTTAGTTGTCTATGCAGAGCCAATTGATAAAATTTGTACTCCGCCTTGTTGGAGAAGTTGGGAAAAAAACACAGGTAACTCAATGGATTGGTGGAGATTAAAAGCAGACGACACCTTGGGGAGAAAGGACGGATCAAGTCTCAAGGAGACCCTGTCCTTATGGAATATTAAATACGGGGGCCTAATGGACAATGCTTGGAGTTCAGATACTCTTTTAGCCAAAGTGATGGCCACCAAAAAGGCTGTTTTCCAGGATAAGAATTTTAATTCGCAAGTGGCAGCCGGCTCAAAGGGAGGAGAAGTGATGGCTTGCAATACTAGATTTAAATCCCATGGCATGACGGGTGCTGACACAGGAGGATGTAGTAACCAGGCTCATTTTAAAAAAGCTTTGCAAAGTTTATGACCCATCAGAGCAGGCTCATGGAATACGTGGAAGTTAGAAATGGCCGCCAGCTGCACTTTAATGGTGGAGGGAGCAGAGCCTTGTCGGAAGAGCATAGCTAAAAAGTCTAGGACCGCTGATATCGGGGCTGTGAAGGGGTCCAGGCCTTGTGACTGAGCCCAGGTGGAGAATCTCTTCCACTTGCTATAGTAAATTCTTCTGGTGGAAGACTTATGTGATGAAAGGATATGGACCACCTCAGGCGATAAGGAATGTAGTCTAATTATTGATGGAAGTGGAGCAGCCAGGCTGTCAACCTGAGGGACTGTAGGGAGGGGTGGAACTGTCCCGACATAAGAGTCAAAAGGTCTGGTACTGGATCCAGAGTCCAAGGACCGTCCACTGTAAATCGCTGAAGGAAGGGGAACCAAACCTGGCGGGGCCAGTGTGGAGCAATAAGAATCATCTTGCTTCCCAAGAGAATGGCTTTCTGAATCACTCTTGGTAACAGAGGAAACGGAGGAAAGGCATAGAGCAGACCAGAAGGCCAACCGTGGACTAGAGCGTCCCTGGGTGATTACCCCTGTGGGGGGGTCAGAGTGAAGTAGTTGCTGCATTTGGTGTTGAGGGGAATGGCAAAGAGATCGCAGCAAGGCTGACCCCACCTGCTGAAGATCCGAGTCGCAACTCGGCTGTTCAGGGACCACTCGTAAGGCATCAGAATAGCTCTGCTTAGCCTGTCTGCTATCACGTTGGATTTTCCCGGAATGTGCATTGCCACTAGGAACCATTGGGAAGACACTGCCCAATTCCACACTCTCATGGCCTCTCTGCAGAGTGGGTAAGACTTGGTTCCCCCTTGTTTGTTCAGGTACCAAACAACTGACATGCTGTCCGAGTGAAGAGCAATCGTTCCCCGTGGAAGAGAGCTCTGAAGTGCTTGCAACGCTAACAGCACTGCTCTCATCTCTAGGACATTGATGTGTAAGTGTACCTCGTAATCCTGCCAAGTGCCTTGGACCGTTCTGCCCAGATAATGCCCCCCCACCCTATCTGGGAGGCGTCCGTGGTCACTGTGGCAGCCGGAGAAAGGGGAATTAGATTCCTGCCCTTGTTCAGGTTGGAAGGACATAGCCACCAACAGAGATCCTGCTTGCAATGCTCTGTGAGAAGAATCGGGTGAGGGGTAATTTTTGATAGGACCATTGGACTGAAAGAAGCCACTGAAGGATCCGCATGTGAAGCCTGGCTAAGGGTATTAGCATGATGGTCACCGCCATGGAACCCAATAACTGAAGAACTAACCTGGCTGGGACCTTCTTCTGGGGCAATAGAGCCTGGACCTGAGATTGCAACACTAATTCTTTCTTGAGGTAGAGAAGCCCTCATCAGAACAGAGTTTAATTCTGCGCCTATAATGACAACACGCTGTGAGGGCAGCAAGGCAGATTTTTCCCAGTTTACTGTAATCCCTAACTTTTGGCAAAGATTTATGGTAGCCTCCCTGGCTTGGATGAGGAAATGCCTGGTGGGGGCGGTAAGGAGCCAATCGTCCAGGTAAGGAAACACCCAGAATCCTAGACGTCTCAGGTGAGCTGTCACCACTGCCAAGCATTTGGTATAACACCCCGGGGGCTGTGGTGAGACCAAATGGCAGGGCTCGAAACTGGAAATGACTGGCTCCCAGCCGGAAGAGTAAATGATTCCTGGATGCCTTGTTTATCTTGATGTGATAATAGGCATCCTTGAGGTTGATGGAGCACATCCACACTCCTTCCAACAATGGGAAGATGGATTGAAGAGTGACCATTCGGAATTTGGATTTCAGGACGTAGTGATTTAATCGGCTGAGATCCAAGATGGGCCTCAGGTCCCCTGTTTTTTTCGGCACCAAAAATAGTCTCAAGTAAGTTCCTGATCCGATCTGGTCTAGGGGGACCGGTTGGATGACTCCTTTTCTTAGTAGCTTTGACATTTCTAGCGCTACTTGATCCCTTTGACTGGGTGGAACATCCGGGATTTTCTTGATTAAGGGAGGGGGTGAAACAAAGGGAATGGTATAACCTCCGGTGATTATTTGAAGCACCCATTGATCCTGAGTGATGCTCTCCCAGGCTTGAAGAGGCTTCGAAAAACGACCCCCGACTGGCTCCAGAGCAGCGCAGTCGGGCAACCCCTCAGGGATGCTGATAGGAAGATCCGCAAAAGGAGTTGCGGTCTCCCAGATTGCGGGGGCCTACTCTGCCTCTAGGACGGTGTCTTCCAGAATAATTTCCCCCACCTCTGCCTCTGGTGGGGGGGCTCACCATGAGTGGCTGGGAAAGACTTTTGTGATTTTCTGAACCACATCTTCCCTCCTCTCTGAGCCTTGGGATAAGGCCTAGAGGGAAGAGAAAAACGGGTCCCTACGGCAGATAAAGTCTTACCCTCCTGTTCACATCTGGTGAGAGTCTTTCACTTTGGGTCCAAAAAGAGAGGACCCATCAAAGGGGCCGTCCGTGAAGGAAGACTTGAAGGCCTCCGTGAAGTGACATAGGCGCATCCAGGCTCGTCTCCTCAGAGCAAGGCCTGAGCTAGCTGCCCTGCTCGCCCCTTCGGCTGCATAGGATATGAGCCTCATGGACGAGTTAGCTATGGAACCAAGGGTAGACAACTGGGCGTTAACAGTCTGTGCTAGTGCCTCAGGCATGTTACCCATCAAGGTATCTCCCAACTCTTTGAGGAGATCCCGCTGGAGCAGAGTAAAGTGGGAAAGGTAATTCAGAGACCGTAGTGTACAGGTCGCTGAAGACAGGGTGCGCTTCCCATAATGATCCATACTCCTGGACTCCTTGTTAGGAGGATGGACTGAGGAAGAAGCCTCGGCAACTTCCTGCTGACTGGCTGATGCCACCACCATGGCATCTACAGGGAACCCTTTTGTCAAAAACTCTTTCCCCGGGGGAACAGACAAGAACTTGTTAGGATGACTGGGCACAGGTTCCACGGAATCAGGATGTTCCCACACCCTTCGACAGATCAGGTCTAATAGTTCGAAGGGTGGAGACACCCAGGAGGCGGTAGGTTGAGCTCCGAAGGCCTTGAGGAATATAGACTCCTCCTCAGAGGGGGGCTTGGAAGACCAGTTGCCTCTCTGCCTCAAAATCTCCAGGACATTGGAGAAGGAGACGTCATCGGAGGACAACTTAGGGGACCCCTCTGCATCCTCAAGGTCGGTATCTCAGGTGATGGACTCGTCCTGGGAGTCTATGTGCTTTCTCTTGCACAACTTCTTCCTGGGAGGCTCCTCAGGCACAGACTCTGAGGGGCCCTCAGAAAGTTGGGGACCACTCATGGGGGTGTCCTCAGGCCTTTGAACTCCGCTGTCCACTGATAGGGGGGCATCAGAGGCTCTAGCCGGGGTGTATGGGGATGGAGTGGTCGATCCAAGTGATGTCGCTGACTACCTGGCCAGTGCTGTCCTCATGGCCTCGAAGGCAGGTCCTCCCGAATCAGAGGACTGACCCGTCTCCGAGGCCATGACCGGAGTCGGGATCCCCCGAGCCGAAGCGCCGAGAGGGAGACTCTGGGCCGACAGAAGTCCCGATGTATCCCCCTCGAGCCCGACCGAAGAAACCCGAGTGTCGAAACCAGATGAAGGAATCAAAATGGTTGGAGCCGACGACGGCTCCGATGGACCCATCAGGGGTACTGGAGCCGGAGTAAGGACATCACTCGGTGCCGAACACTCCGGCTCCGATGACACAATGCTTGGAGGAGGAATCATCGGTACCGGTAAGGGAATGGGCTCCGGAGCTGACTGGGTCGGAGCTGAAAATAATTTAGCTAACTCTGGCGACTGAAGGAGCATCTGAGCCACCCTATCCACGTCCAAATCAGACAACCAAGAGGATTTGGAGGCAACTGAAGGAGATGAGGATCTCCTACCTATCGATTCCTGAGTAACACTGGGTGACCGGTTCCGAATCGGTTCCAAAATGATCGGAGCAGAGGTAGACTCCAGTACAACCGATACTTCCTGTGGCCCCGAGGACAATGGAGCCGAGGAAGTTGAGTCCAACACAGAGTTCTTCTCCTGCGGCTCCGAAGACAATGGAGCCGAGGAAGTAGTAATCACCTTCAAAATCTTCTCTGGAGGCTCCGAGGAACTAGATGGAGCCGGAGATAGTTTCTTAGATTTAGTGGATTTGGATCTGCCAGTAGTCGAAGCAGATTCTAAATCCTCTTTAAAAGAGGGCTTGACCAGGCCCTTCAAAATCAGTTTATTTTTCCGTTCCTGCAGTACTCTAGAACTGAAGGAATGGGAGACACTGTAGGATTCTTGCAAGTGAATAGCGCCAAGGCAATAAACGCAGATGGCATGCCCATCTGTGATCGACATTTTGTAGGCACACCGAGCATTTTTTAAACCCAGAGGGGTTTATGCTCTTTCTGCTCTTTAGACATGTCCAGCACATCAAACACAACAACCACAACAGGAAGGAGGGATACACTAAGGAACTCTAACTTAAACGCTCCTAGGATAGACTAAGGAAACACTGACAAAACAACGAAGGAGAGGGCTAGATCCCTCTAACTTAAACGGGCGTAGCCCGCCAAACGCAAGGGAAACTACTCACACTCTCTACAAAACTGCCACAGGCCAGACACAATACAACGTAGCTATGAAAATAGCTTTTGTTTCACAGAAAATATAAAATTTCACAAGGTTTTCTAGTCAAAAAAAAAAAAAAAAGAGTACTTGGCCACAGCCAAGCTCGAGGCCACTTCCTGACTCAACAAGCGGCAAATGAGATCTGGGGTTTGTGAGAGTTGCATCCTGGGATACCAGTTAGCCCAGCCAATTAGAGACTTCGTGCTTGAAAATAGTTGGCCGAGTCGGAGCCGATTGTCGGCTCCGAACCAATCAGTAATGAATGTAGGCGAGATAGGACCAAATAACATCAACCCATTGCCTTTAGATACAGAATAGAGGACAAACAGCTTAATGTACCCAGTCTGTCCAGCACACCAGCTTCCTTATTAGATGTATGAAGAGACAACTTTTTTGCTCAGAAATCGCTGTTTAAGTACAACTGTCTGGTGACAGTCAAAGACTCATTTAACTTCCTCAGCTGCAGGACTACAGTATTCAGATTAGCCCAAGCAGTATCCACTACATCTTGATCACCCACAAAGAATTCTGGCGAAAGTGACATGCAGCCAAACATTTAGTCTATGAAAGTGGGTAGTCTTGCAAGTAAGGTGGAAGAAAGCACCTTTCATCACAACATTCCACAGGAAGGTCAAAATAACAATTTCACTTCCTTTTCCTTGGAAAGCCCAATGAATCCTCAGTGCTGGAGAAAGAAGCCAATTAACCTAATGCCTGAGGCCCCAGAGTTGTCAACAAAGAAATTAAAAACACATAGCACCTTCTAAATGCTACAAAGCTGCATTATCTGCTACAAACTGACCAATGCTAGAGTACCAAAAAAATGGTTGCATAAACACAGACTAGATCTCTGGCTTGGTGGAGGCTGAAACTTTGCTAGAAAAGCCTGGGTAGAGCCCAAAGGAACAAAAACAGAGGTCCACATCACAGGTAAAGATGGCGCTAAAAGAAAAACTGCATTAGCAGGGGAAATGTTGGACCCAATAATGACAGCAAACCTAGTTGGAAGGGGCCTTACTCACAACTTATGAGTCAACTTCAGAGAACAAAAGCTTACCAGATGGTATTCTAACATCCGAAATGAAGGACTCACTGAATCACTGCGATCAGTAGAGAACCACTCACATCAGATCCACCTGCATGCCTCTCGCAGGTGGGACAGAATCCATCACTATTTACTGAAGCTCCACAATGGCCTTAGTAAGCACCACATAACTGATGGCTGATACAGAAGGAAACCTCAGGACTTGAGGAAGAAAACAGAGCCTCCCAAGTTGCGGGTGTGCATGTACACACACAACTGGAGGAAGAGCTGCTGGGGGGGGGGGGGGGGGTCTCCATTTTAGTGCATTTGGCATTAATTAGTTCCTGTACAGAAGGCACAACTCTGATTTTAACAAATTTAAGAAGTTTGGCTTTAAATGGTTAACTACTTAATACACTTTACCAAAGACGTTTTTGTACACTGAACACACCTGTTAAACAAGGCTTCAACAGAGAAGAAACGTACTGAGGTGAGGAAAACCTCTGTGTGTAGCAACCAGAGGACGAAAGATCTGGCATGTTCAGGAAGGCACTCAGCTGCTTTTTCTACCCCAAAGTCAACTTAAATCTAGAGCAAATACCAAACTATTCAGATAAATGCAGAGAGTATAAATAATAAGCACAAAAGTTGAGTCCTTCATGCGTTACCTGTTTATGCCTCATTCCTCAAATGAGTACGGCTGTGGCAATGGCAAATAATTCACAGCACGAAAAAACAGAGAATGAGTGTGTCAGTCTGCAGCAAATGTAAACATCACAACAGCAATAGCAAAAAGCATAATAAACCTCCCAAACATCAAAATAGAAGTAAAATGAGAAAAAGTGCAAATAAGGAAGCTAACTTACACTTACAAACCAGAAAAAAAGTAATTTCAATATTTTTGCTGAACTGAACTCCATTAGGAGAGAGAAGAAACTGGAGACTAAAGACAAAGGCAGGGAGGATCATAGGTATGAAGAGGAGGTACAAATGTTAACTGAGAGTTCTACCTGCTGGACGAGGTAAGGGCACAGCATCTGATTCCCTAAAGGTTAATGTAGTCAATGACCTTTGCAGATAATCTCTCCCATTTTTTTTTATTGCTCTTTCAGTAGGAAGCCTCTCTGCTGAGCTGATAATGTACACAACCCAGTCCAATAACCTAGCAAACTGTTTACTACTGGAAAAGGAGCAGTCAAGCTGTTTAGTCTGAGTATGGATCCATAAGAGTCATCCTAGAAGGAAGCATCAGAAGCATCTTCAGGAGAGGAAACCTGGGGAGAAGGCACTGATATAGATGAAGGCTGAAAAATGGGGAACCAAATGCATCAGTACTAAAATGAAACCCTGCCTTGGGGTTCTTTGTCTTTTGAACAAATTTCAGCATACAACAAGATGACAGCAAAGTGCAGAGAATTCCCTGAAGCCAAAGTTCTACCAGGGAATCTCCAATTAGGCCACAGAGATAAGGAATTAAGGAAATGTAATAAAGGTACTAGTCACTGGTACAGGGTACAAAAAGGTCAAAAATCAGGGTTCAGCATATGAAACTCTTATGGCAAAAAATGGGCTTAGGGAAAATTCATATGGAATCAAAGGGCTGTGGGGTAGTTTGCCCCGACGCTATGTGGTCTCTCGAAGGATGTGGACTGCTGACTATTTCTGGGTTCCTATTAGATGACTAAAGATGCATTCTATCTAATGTGTCTTGGTCGAACTTAAAACAACAAAAAGGCAAAATAGCGAAGCGGCTTTTAAGCTTGGCCGCTTTCGTTACTTTGCCATTTTCGGCACTGTAGTGCAATCTCGGAGTTGGTATATTTAAGTAGGGGGAGTATGGGGAGGGTGAAGCCCCCCACTTTATGTATTATTTCAACTTTTTTTCTTTTTTTTTGGAACAGCGATTTTTTTTCCCTTGGGGAAAAAAATTGCTGCTCTGAGCTTTCGAGATTGTAAGCTTTCGCTTACATGGGGTCTATTATTCATCGTTCGCTTTTGTTAAGCGTTTTAGGATACAATATAGACCCTTTCATTCCAAATGGTGTACCCTTACAATTTCATAGCTTCCACAGGAACCTCCTTTTTTTGTTGGGGTAATAGACTATAGCCATAGTGCCAGACTAAATGGGATGATGTTCCCCATAAAAATTCCTGAAAACATCAGAAAATGAAGAACCAACTTAAGTTTTAGGCAATGATATGCAAATCTGACCCTTGTGGGAACCAAGCCTACATAGCTGTCTGACACTTGTAGTACACCTACTCCAACCAAAAGTCCAATGCACTCATTGTGAAAATACATTTCTTGGGTTTTCCGGTGCAAATGGTAAACCCAAACAAAAGATTGAGGGGAAACATGAAATCATGACACCAAGTGCCGCCTACATGCTCTTGACAGTGAAATTACTACATCCAAGGGGTAGCTCTCTTGGGTCTACTTAACTCTGAAGGCCCAGTAAAAAACCTTCAAGTCTTGTATATGGCAACACTAACTAAGGCTACCATTAAGCCAAAGGCTTCCATGAATTGCCAAATGTAAGTGTACCATCTCCAATATACTCTGCTACCTAGTGAACAGCCCTGGAAGGTCAAGACCTGAATGAGATGTTACTGGAACTCTGCTACATTCTCTCTGAAACCCAAGAGTCAGCAAAGACCGTTTCCGAGATCCAGCACTAGGAGGTCATCTAAACAAGGGAACAGCATCATGCCCTTTAACCAGATATGTGCAGCAATCACCAACACCATACAATTGTCAACACTAAGGGGAGAGGGGAGAAACGAGAGATAATGTAAGAAATCTGTAACTGACAGTCAAGGACTCCTACTCAGAAACAGACATTTTAATCACTGCTGGATGTGTACTTAAAATCTCTTAGATCTGCATGTGTAACAGTACAGCCAACCTCATTTAGACAAGCACACAAGGAATGAATGAAGGCTCACCATTAGCAGCTTCTCACTGGGAATAATGCTGTTGAGGTTGCTAAAGTCTAGTACAGGCTGAAATTATTTATTACTATTCCATATCTTTTTCAGTAAGAGTCCTTCTTGGTGTAATGGAACCTAGTGAATGGCTCTTTTTTTAAAATCTTCCGCACCTCCTTCAATGTCTAATGGCTTTGATAACTTGAGATGCCTAGGGGGCAAAATGGGATGGAAAGAGGATACATCACCACTGTCCACTTCTCCTTGATTACATAGAATGAAGAAGGAATGGGCAGGGAGAATCTTGCACCTCAACTACCTCTGAAAAGAAAGGAAGAGAGACAAGACCACTGTGGTTTGCAATAGCTGCCCAAAACTTCCAAAAACCCTTGCCTCACAGCTAATGGCATTAATGAACTCAACATGGGGAAGTTGTTGGGACCTTCCTGCCTCTCTCACTTGATACTGCGCAACATATCATAACAATTGCTGGCATTTTCATCTCTGTGTTCTGGCAAAATAATATTATGGAGGGGTTAATATGCATCTTTGAAGATGTAATGCATCAGCCCTTCTCTTTAATCTTCTTTAGAGTTTGTATGAATTGAAAAGAAGGGAACATTATAAGGAGAATCTAGGCATCCACTGGGAGTCCACATATCTTCATGACAAATTAAGCCACTGTCCTTTGATGCCACATGAATGCTCCCAAAGTAAAAGGTGGTACCAAAAGGAGATAGAAATGCCAGCAAATCACACTACTGGATCCTGTTACCCTCTCAGCAGTACTGAAAACCAAGCAGATAATGCGGTTGCCTAGACTAGAAAAAGTGGAAAATTAAGCACAGATCATAACCTTGCAGACACCCTTCTGGAAACCTCCTTAGCCACATACTGCATTTCATCCCAGTCGCTGAAGCTGTGACTTTTGACAAAGTTACCTCTGCTCACATACCTACCAGCCTGATTTATGGATGACCATCTCCTGCTGTGTCAGGATTTTCCAATACAACACAGGTATTTGTGCATGACGACTGTACGGTAAAACAACATGCATGCTAGCCATCCATGTGGGGAAACAAGTTTTCTGGGCCACTCACCTTCTCTACATAATCATCAGAATTTCAATTAATTTTGAGTCATCCAGAAGACATGAGGAAGAAGGAGCTCCATCTTTCTTCTCCATGTCCCATGTCAGCATATCTAACTAGATTCACAGGAGTCGGATTTTGCAGAAACACTTCCCTTGGCCTTTTTGGCATAAAACGGGTTCAGACACTGAATAGATTACAGTATCTGTTACATAAACCACTTTCTTTATGACATTGCTGTAGAGAGAAAGGGGTGATGCATTTGCATGTGTGGGCCGAGGGGGTCACTTTATGCTAGAATACCAAGCAGAAGCACAGATGGTATGGAAAGACTGCAGTTTGCAGCAGTATGCCTGCAAAAAGTCCCACATTGCCCTCTCAGGTATGGAAAATCATTGGCTAATATGGGGTGTAGGCTGATCTGCTGAAACCAGCAGAATATGGCAATGGAAGGAAGCCTGAAAAGGCAGACATCACTGACCCGAGACATTGGTCTAACTGATGTTGACAGGACTGATGGTGGGGTCTAGCAAGCTCCAGTAACAAGGCTGTCAGTTAAACCTAATGCCAACAGGACCAATGTCAATGAGGCCAACAATGATAGCAACTGGATCTGGTGGAACCAACATCTGAAATGCAGTAAGAAAAAGTAACATCAGTGGGACTTATCCTCCGTAAGGGGTAACAGAAGTCAGTGGAACTAACACTGATGAAAAAAAATGAACAGCCAAGGACTGGTGCCAAATCCTGAGGTGCATGTTTCTTTGTGTTTGGGACCCCATCACTGAAATACGCACAAAACAAGGGATCACAACCTCTCATTAACAGGGCTAGAAAAAGGCAGAACTGAAAAGACAGAAATCTGAGTAGGCAGCATTTCTTCACAAAGGGGGAAGCCTTGCCCAATTCAAGAGCAGGCAAAGTTCAATAATGCATAAAATTCCATAACATTAATATGAGAGTAGAAAGCCCTCACACACACATGCATAAAAGTCATATTTAAAAACAGTCCTATGACTCTTGTTTAGGAGAGACAGACCTTTTACGACTTGCCTCTCTTTAAAATATAGACAAAACGGAAGAAACAAACAAAAAAAACGATGGGCCTGTCATATGGTTTAGTCACTAAAATGGCCAGTCAGCATGCTTACGAGCCTTTGTTGCATTTTTACTTCAATAGTGACATTTCAGAAAGTTAGGAGTTGGTTGGTTGAGATGTACAGTTTTGTTCACTTATCGTCACAGTTTTCTTATCTTTTCATTTATCTTGATATATTTGTTTCCTTTTATTCTTCTTCTCAAATTGGTGGGATTAGGTCCACTGCCAATAAGAGAACCTGTGGCAGACAGATTTTGCTGACATTCATACCTGAATCTTATTTGTTTGGACGCCCAATCTGTATTTAAAAAATAAAATCCCTGTAAGGACTACTCTAACAATAATCAGAATGAAGAACATCTATCCTAATTCCAATGCATGAAGTCCTACTAGTTCCTGCAGCAAGACATCACAGTTAAGTGTTTCCCGTACCATGTGAAGTGGGTGATAGCAATGCAGAGGTTAACCAGCAGCAAACATCTTCACTCTCAGACTAACACTACCACCCATAATGCATGAAATACTTCCTTACAAATGCAACAAAAGTGATTAACCCTTCTGGGTTAGAGTGTTTGTGTTTATATGCAGTCATGAGCAGTGTAGCAATGAATCTAATCACTTTTGTTGCCTATTTTTTTTTATCCATTTTCAACTAAAAAAAAGTTGTATTTTTTTTTTATTAAACCACAGCCCAAATACATTTATTGCATCCCTCAGTGACATCATCCTAGGGACAGCATGAGATGCGTCCACTTACTTTAATGGTCACTTCTTCACATGTGCACGAAGGTGAATCCACAGAATTCTAAGCATGCAATTCATTCTCTCTCTGTTGCTGTCCAAATGGGTAAAGTTTATTGTCTGCCCCTCAGTGGCATGATCTTAAGTAACAAAAAATAAATAAATAAATAAATAAAGGTCAAAAACTTTTGCCTGTGGGACAAAAATACTGTTTGGCACTTTGTAGCACTAAATTGCCACAGTAAAATGTCTTACTTTGTGGTACCAAAGAAATTTTACTGTTGCAAAAACACTTTAGACACAAGATATCTAACATCAGAGTGTATATCTTAACTGGCAATGAAGCAGTTTCTCTACACACTATTTATTTATTTGGCAGCTTTTATCCCCACTGTCTGTTGACCATCAGTATCTTCCCAAATGGTTCATTCTTTCTCCTTCACTGGGGATGGGTCAACCAGGAGGGGGGCATCATTTATATGGTCATTGGCCGACTCCATTCTCCCCTTCGTCCTAGCTATGTACACTCAAGCGAGGCATCAGAAAGGGTCATAAATAGACTTCCCCTGCTTCCACAAGGGGTATTCCCTTCTAAATGCCCTTCACAGCACAAATGGCATCTCAGCACAGTTTCTACCAGGCTTGGTTGCATTCCCCTTGTGCATGAGAACTCCTCCCATTTCTCGGGATCGGCGAGTTGGCCAGACCCTTCACTGATCCTCCACTGCCAGGGCCACTAATTAAACCGAGTCACCTAGGTTGCAGTAAGGGCTCCATCCCTCTGTACCACACAGTCAGGCTACCACTAGCACAAAATGTCAAAAATAAAAAAAAACTGCATAAGCTACTGAGGATGGGGGAACTCTGCAGAAATACAGTGTGCCATTTGCTGGTCTTGGAGTACAGCACTCAGGATTCAGGCTACAAGCTGCTGACAAACTTCAACCTAAACGCAAAGGCTAGTTAGACTTCCCCAATTTCTACCTACAGACAATGCAATTCTGTGCAAATTACACAACCAAAAAAAATGAACTCCAAGGTTTCCCCTGAAAAGAGGCAATTCTAGTTACTGGGGTATGATAGCAGCAAGCTGGAAATAAATGTTGCAAACTCAGGATTATTCATTTCATTTGTTACTACTATAAATAATTTCAATAGGAAAAAATCCTGAAGAAAATCCCATTTCATGAAAATATCACAGTTACACCTGATATTGTTAATCCTCGTTCATTCCTTACGTATGGGTATCAGTTCCGAGCTCGAAACTGAGCCGGCCATTTTCCAAGCTCACGTCAGCTTCAAACTCTCGAGCTAAACTCTTACCCACAATCCCCCTTTTCCTGTTACCTCAGATTTCATTTGCCGCGTTGCCATCCGGTTGTGTCAAGCTACTTCTCTTGAGCTAAGTACAGTCAATTGTTGTTTAATTGCTTTACAAATTACTTTTCTGTCAGAAAAGTTCATATTTTATTGTCTTACCCTATCGCATCTAGCGTTCATAATTTCTTCAGATTTTTCTGTTTTTTCCTTACTACTTTTACCGCGAGGTATTCTCTCTTTACTATCGTTGGTAATCTTTTTCCCTTTTCTCTCTCATACCTTTGGGCACTCTCTTGTACCATTGTTGGTATTTTTCTATTAATTAATTTGCTGTCATGGCAGATAAAGGTAGTCCGGGCTTTAAGCGGTGTTCTGATTGTGGACACAAACTGCCTACTTCTGATGCACACTCTTGTGTGTTTATTGTTTGGGAGCTTCCCATTTATCTGTTGAACCCCCCTGTACTATTTGCGAGAACTTTTCTAATAGAACTTTGTTGATAAGGAAAAACACGCTGATACTGAAGGGACTTCTAAAATTTCCCTTTTCAGAGGCTATTTCTGGGTTGGAGGTCTCAACCCCTCCTAGAGCCCATAAGAAAATAGATGTTTCTACTAAGGATAAATCTTTGCCTTCGTCCCCGGCTGGGGACTCTCACCAACCAAAACCTAAAAAGGCTAAAGTTTCGGCTCCAGAGCTCTCTGTCAGCCCCAGTGCTTTCGGTGCCTAGACCTTATGCACAGAGGCCTTCAGCTCCATTAGTGATCTCGCCGTCTTCCCCTGCAGCCTTCTATATATCGGCACAGAGGGGCTCCTCAGTTCAGACCATTACCACTGTACCGGCACCGACCGTTCAGTCGGCGCAGACCTTGACTGCGTTGGCTCAGAGATCTTCCTCGGACCCGAAGCCTTTATTGTTGACTCCAGTTTTTGTCGGTTCCAGCTTCGGCACCGACAGCCACTTCGGCACCAATCCCTGTATCAGTGCAGACAACGACCTCAGCACTGATGACTTCGGTGCAGACAACAGTAGTCCAGTCTCTCGGCACAGTTGTCCTCGGTGTGGTCAGATGAGATGGGCACCAAGTCTGCCTCTTCTGTGGACAGGCCTGTTTCTCACTCAGTCTCCGGGAGGTCCACTAGAAGCCTTTCCGAACATGATGTGTTGCGTCTTGTGGATCAGGTACTCTTGGCCAGAGGTATCCCACCCCTCAGGAACTATCCTTCCTTGGGAAGTGATCACCCATCTCCAAAGACCCCTTCTTATTCTCCTCCTTCACTGCCTTTGAAGTCCATGGATACAGCACAGTCTTCCCCTTCTGCGGTTCCCTTTATGGACCTCACTAAGGAACTGCAGTTGCCTTCGTGGCAGGAAAGCTTTGCTACGACTCAGGATGTCAGCTGTGACACGCATAGCTTGCTGCTCCACAGTCATCCAGGGGCTCCGGGTCGGCAGGCTGAGCCACTTAGGGGAGGGGTGACCCCTGTCCTAGACATTCACTCCTCTTTGGGTGGACCAGCCTTCCAACTGATGGAGAAGGCTTACGCTGTTGCTGGCGATACCGGGCCGTCCATACCTCTGCCCTTCTCTAGTACACTGGTTCCACAAGTCGCATCTAGCGGACTCTGGGTGCAAGGGCCACAGGACATATTCCCTCAGGAATCCCCTTTTCCACAGTCTTCTCCAGCTTCTCCCGCTGAGGGGGTCCACTGGAAAAGTTTGTGTAAGAGGAAGCACATGGACTCCACAGGAGTCCCTCACCGAAGACACAGATTTCGATGAGGGGAAAGGATCCCCTTGGTCACCCTCTGAGGTATCCTTTGGCGATATCCTCAAAATCCTGAAACAGAGAGGCAACTGGCAGTCTTCTAATCAGACCTCTGAGGAATCTGTGTTCCTGCAGGCCTTTTGCGCCCGGCCCCCTACCTCCTGGGTTACTCCTCCTGCCGATGAACTTGTCCGGCTCATCATGCAGCGTGCTTGGAAGGCTCCTGATGCCGAAGCTATTCCCCGGAGGCCAGATAAGATCTTGTCCCCTCCTGCTTCGGACCCCCATTGGTCCAAAGGTCTTCCTGTGGATGCTTTGGTGGAGGCGGCCGCAACAAAAAAGGATCTGGCAGAAGAAGAAAGCCAGACTGTCCATCCGCCTTCAGAGTCCCAGGCCCTGGACAGGATAGGGAAGCGCACCTTTGCTTCAGTGACCTTTGCCATCAGGTCCCTGAATTATATGGCACATTTCACCAGGCTTCAAAGGGATCTGGTTTCTGAGCTCTCTGAAACCTTGGCTGGTGCTGCGTCTGATAATGTCCATGACAAAGTGGCCGCTCAGATGGCCACCATTGAATCTATAATCTAATGCCTCTATGCGACTGATATCGCATGCATCAGAAGGAGCAGCTAGAGCAGCGGATTCAGCTGCAGTCTTGAGACGACACGCCTGGATGCGCTTGTGCAACTTTGCGGAACCCTTTAAGTCTTCTTTTCTTAATGCCCCCATTGAGCCCTCCTCGTTGTTCAGGCCCAAAGTTAAAAGCACACTGGCCAGATGTGAACAGGACGGTAAGACCCTTTCTGCCATAGGTGTCCGTTATTCTTCCCCTCAATGTGCTTTCTCCCGAAACCAAGAGTGGGAAGATATGGTTCAAGAAATCTCAGGGTCCTTTCCGTGACACACAGGCTGAGCTCTCTCCCAGAGGCAGAGGGGGAAACTCACAGGGAAGACGCTCCTTTTGGGGCAGAGGGGGACCGTATAACCAGGGTTACAGGGATTCTTTCCCTGGTCAATCCTACCAGCGCTCCTGAAGAGCGGCCCAACTCCTTTCCTCTAGAGGTGGCTGGGGGACGTTTCTCCTTGTACCCTTCTGCCTGGCTAACCATCACCACAGAATTCTTGGGTACAAAGGATCATAACCAGAGGTCATCATATCCCCTTTGATCTTTGTCCCGTCCCTTTCAAAAAATCTTCCCGATGTTCCACCCAGTCAAAGGGAAGAAGCAGCACTAGAGATAGAAAAGCTGCTAAGAAAGAGAGTCATCCAAATAGTCCCTGCAGACCAGACAAGATTATTTTTGGTGCCAAAGAAAACCAGGGACTGGAGACCAATTTTGGATCTCGGTGTATTGAACAAGTTTGTGAGAGTACAAAAATTCCGAATGGTCACAATACAGTCTATCCTCCCACTTTTGGAAAAAGACGACTGGATGTGCTCTATAGATCTTCAGGATGCATACTACCACATAAAGGTGGACAGGCCATCAAGAAGATTTCTGCACTTCCATGCAGTAGCCAGTCACTACCAGTTCAGAGTACTGCCCTTCGGACTCTCTACAGCTCCCAGAGTGTTCACAAAGTGCATGGTAGTTGTAATAGCTCACTTGCGACTTCAAGGATTCCAGGTGTTTCCATACCTAGACGACTGGCTCATTTCCACCCCCACCAGACATCTACTGGAAAAAGCCCAGGCATACTCTCTCCTCAAAGGCTAGGCATAACCATAAACTGGCAGAAATCCAATCTCACCCCATCTCAGGTCGACAGAATTCATAGGGGTTATCTTGGACACAAAAAGCTGCAGAGCTGCTATTCCAGAGCACAGAATTCTAAGGATAAAGCAACAACAAATTCCAATCCTTTCAAAGGAAAAATCCACGGCTCACTCAGTTCTACAGCTGCTGGGTTCCATGGCAGCCTCCATCACCATTGTTCCCCTGGCCAGGTTTCATATGAGGCTTCTACAATGACTACTGCTCACCCAATGGTATCCTTTTCAGCATCCTCTTTCAGCCATGATTAGAGTAACACACAGGTGCAAACAGGATTTAAATTGGTGGAGGACACAATCTCTCACAATGGTCTCGCCCCTTCTCCCCCCCAGCAACCCAAGTTCACAGTGAACACGGATGCCTTCCTGATGGGGTGGGAGGGGGGGCCTATGTCAGGTATAGACAGTCCAAGGCACTTGGTCCCAACTGGAGGCCCATCTGCATATAAATGTTCTAGAGCCGAGGGCGGTGCTTCTGGCATTGCAAGCATTCCATCCCCTGCTGCCGTCTGGGACAATTGCGATTCAGACAACATGGCGGTGGTCTGGTACATCAACAAGCAAGGTGGAACCATATCTTACCCCCTTTGTCGAGAGGCTATGAGGATATGGCAATGGGCGATGGCTACCAACAGTTTTCTTCTAGTAACGCACATTCCCGGGAGTTCCAACATGATTGCAGACAGACTCAGCAGGTGCATTCTTCAACCTCACGAGTGGTCCCCGAATCCCTTGACAGCGGCAGAGATCTTCCACCACTGGGGAGTTCTTGCTGCGACCTCTTTGCATCCCCGACCAACTACAAATGCAGCAACTACTTCACCCTGATTCCCCCTCCAGGACAGTCACCCAGGGACGCTCTAGTCCATGATTGGCCCTCGGGTCTTCTTTATGCATTTCCACCCTTTCCCTTTATTCCCCAATTTCTGAAGAAAGCCCGTCGGTTGAAGAGCAAGGTAAGCCTCCTAGCACCATATTGGCCTTGACAGATTTGGTTCCCCTTCCTTTGGGCTCACCTACTAGATCGACCATGGATTTTCCATCCAACCCCGGAGTTGATCTCACACCCACAGAAACTGATTCATCCCAACTTGAACAGCCTGAAGCTCATGACTTGGCTACTCCAATTCCCTTGATTGCCAGGCAGAATGATCTTTCTTTACCAGTACGTGATATTCTCATTGCTTCTCATAAGTCTTCCACTAGAATTGCTTATCTCAGCAAGTGGAAAAGATTTACCTGTTGGCTGAAAGAAATAAGTAGACCCCTTTTCAGCACCAGTGTCAATAATACTAGACTATCTGGCCGACCTGTTTCAATCGGTAGTTCATTTTGCTGCAATTTATAATTTTCATGAATGTGTCCAAGAATCCTCTCTTATGTCCCATAAATTGTGCAAGACCTTCATAAAAGGTGTGAATCATCTGAAGCCACCTTTTAGAGAACCTATTCAACCATGGGATTTATCATTAGTTCTACAAGCTCTGACAATGTCGCCTTTCGAACCAGCCTTTTCTTGCGACCTCAAGTATTTGTCTTGGAAAACCTTGTTTTTGGTCGCCATTACTTCTGCCAGACATATTTCTGAACTTCAAGCTTTATCTGGCAAGAGTCCATACTTGATTTTTCATAGAGATAGAGTGTCTCTGAGAACAAATCAGTCATTTCTGCCTCAAGTGATCTCTGAAATGTCCATTAATCAAGCCAGTGAATTGCCAGTTTTCTTTCCCAATCATTCAAACAGAGGAGAGTATTGCCTACATAACCTAGATATACACAGGCAAATCCATTTTTACTTAAACAGGACTAAACCATTTTGCAAATCTAACCAGTTATTTTTGGCCGTTTCTGGACCTAGATTAGGATCTGCTGTTGCTAAGGTCACATTAGCTAGATGGTTGAAGGACTGTGTGACCTTTATTTATACACAGCGTAATATCTTGTTGCCAACTACCATGAAAGCTCATTCAACAAGGTCGGTGGCAACTTCTGCTGCCTTCCATGCCAGAGCTTCTTTACATGACATCTATGCAGCTGCAACTTGGGCTACGCCTCATACCTTCATCAATCATTACAAATTGGAATTGGCCTCCAGGGGAAGAGCATCTTTCGGTTCTATGGTGCTCAGGAATGTCCTTCCATGAGAGTCTCCCAGGAATAGAGGTAGCTGGGGACTCTGTCCCATGCGTAAGGAATGAACAAGGATTAATATCAGATAAAGAAGTTATGTCTTACCATAACGTTCCATCTGTATTGTTGATCCTCGTTCAGTCCTTACGACCCTCCCTCCTTCCCCCGCCTGTGGTTTCTAGTGGATCTCACCATCCGGTTCTCTTAGGTTATTTGACCAGAGGTAGCCTCTAGCTTCCTTGACTTGCAAACTCAATCTGAGGTAACAGGGAGAGGGGGATTGTGGGTAAGAGTTTAGCTCGAGAGTTTGAAGCTGACACGAGCTTGGAAAATTGCCGGCTCGGTTCCGAGCTAGGAACAGATACCCATGCGTAATGACTGAACGAGGATCAACAATACAGATGAAACGTTATAGTAAGACGTAACTTCTTTTTCTTTTTGCCTGGAAGCCTACCTAATTTCTACAGCTCACTGTAAGTGGTCACTGAAATATGTTTACTGCTGGACACCTTGAAATCTGAACAAGCAGTCTTCACCTGCTATAACACAACATAATTTAGAAATAAACCCTAATGAGCAAACATGAAAAGAATGCCATTTTGCTCCTGCAAACCATCTGGCTGTTCAATGCAACCCTGACCATCACCTCCAAAAGGGTAGGAGATGATCACAACGTTGTCATTCTGCAGGCCGCCATAAAGGGATTTTTTTTTAATTAAACTCTACAACCTTGCATGCTGCCATAAGCAAGCCAGGAGTGGGTAATTCAGTCCTACAACTTGGTTAATACAAATGTAATACAAACACTTCCAAGATAAGCTTGCATGACTTGCTAGTTACTGCAATGACTAACTGAAAGCATGCCTTTAACAAACTCAAGTCCCACTTGATAAAATTACTATGGTAGCAGTAGGAATACAGTCAAGATTTTTAATGCCTTCTAATCAATTAACCAACATGCTAAACAGCATATTGAAAGTTAATAATTAAGAGACATTGACTATCTGAATGCAGAAACCTGAAATGCATCTTTTCTTTTAAAGTTACCTTCGCCCTTTTACCAGTCTAAGCGAAGAATATGTGTACCCTCTAGAACAAAACAGACAACATAATACAGGTATGGTTTGAGATACAATGTGGCCGAACAATGAAGGTTAAGGATTTAGAGGTCATGATTGTTCATAAGAATACTGTGGCCAGAACGCTGACGTCATGCAAAGCATTAGCATAGTCAGAACATTATTTTGCTGGAAAGGACCAGAAGTAGGCGGTGGTCAAAGTAGGTGATCAGAACAAAACTGGTTAGATCAAGCCTAACATCCTATACTCTTGTTCTAGTAAGTACAAATGAAGCACAAACTGAAAAAGCTTAAAGTTTCTAGCAAAAGGCCCAAGTTTCACTTGCAATGTCAGTAGGAAGATGTTAGACTACATGCTGCCCAAAGAAAAACATTCAGGAAAGAAAAAGGAAAAGGAAGGATGAAAAATAAACCAGAAATATTAATAGAAGACTGAACTATGAGAGGCAACGAAGCAGTTAGTGCACAAAAGTTTAAGATAAGGCAACATACATAAATGAAAGGGAGATGAACACAAGCATGTAACATGAAAAAGCAGATAGATAAAGTGGCCTAAAACATTCAGAAAATGCTAAGTACTCAGATTCCAAAGGATATTTCTGCAGTTACCGCTAACCACACACCCGTAAATTACATACAGCAAACAAGAATAAAACCACAATTAATAAAAATGGCTGCATTTCTTAATATTAAAACTTACCACAAAACCATTTCTTCAAGTAAGATACAAGTCTGAATTCCACATGAATAATATAATAAAATAAATAAGTAATCTAAAGCAAAAAAAAAAAAAAATTTGACGTTGGAGGCAAAGCCTCTCACACCACCCCTGAAACACCTTTTCCCTCTGCACTCCTTACAACTCTGTGTTCACTACATTTTAGTGAAAGGGAACTTCCTCATACTGAATGAATCAGTTTGTTTACTTTCTCACTCAGCAGTCTTTAAGCCCAGAACATTTGCAGCAAATATACAATCCCACCAACCAAAAAGAAAGAAAGAAGAAGTCTGTGCTGCTATACTCCTGGTCCTCAAACAATTCGGAAAACTTTAACTATAAACTACATGCAAAAAATATGTATGTATTAAAACAAAGTATAAAACTCTGTTGTGGTACCCACCCCCAAATCAGGTTGAAAGAAATGTATCATTAACTACTCCAAAAGGAATTAAACGGTAGAACAAGAAAACAGCACAGTTTCACTGCAGAGAGAAAAAAACCCATGCCGTTCACCTCAAAATACTACAGCACAACAAGGTGCAAGAAAAAAAAGCTGAGTTGAGCTGGACTCGAGAATTTCAGATGCACCCTTCTAGCCTCTTAACTACAATTACAAACTTTGTCCTTCACTCTTAAAACTCTACGAAATACTCTCTCTCAAGGTCACTCTCACTGATGAGGGCCTGGCTCCTGCAACTCTTTCCTGTCATATTAATGAAACCAAAAGTAGTGCTGTCATGAATAGCCAAGTACCCCCACCCCCTTACAAATTGGCTTCAGAGAACTCTGTAGGCAAACTGTACAAATGCATCTGGTATTCTTCCAGTTCTAGCTCACTTCTCAGACTCAAATTGCCTACAGATTTGGCTACATTGCAGGAATTAACATCCCAGTGACCTTGATTCCATGTATGCAAACAAAGAGCAAATGATTTTTAAATTATGAGGGAGGAAGGACAAAAACTACACGCATGCTTTTGTTTTTAATTGTTAAAATTAAACCCAGTACTTTCAATACACCCTTAAAAAATACAAGTAAATATGCAGCAAATTAAAAAAAAAGATACATTACCATATAAACAAATTTAAAAATATCCTGAGTTTCCAAGAGATATACAAGTGTCCTAGTGCAGCTCTATCTGTGGGACTTTTTCATAATGCAGCCTGAAGACAGTTTTAGTATAAATTACTTTGTATGGACATGATTCAGTCCTACTAATGTTAATACTTGGTCATTTAATGTATACACAAATATAAATGCAACAGAGGAAGTTGAATCTAAAATATTTTAAAAGAAGCTAGTTTATTTTACCATGACAAACTGACATTGTGATACTTAAAAACACTTCTACCAACAAAACTCCTTTTTTTACACAGTTCTACTAAACTGGAAACTTTCTGCAAATAAAACATAGCCTTGACATAAACTTCTCCATTAATTATTCTATTTCAACAGAAACTAACAAGTTCAGAAAACAAATACTTCACAAATACAATACATTAAAAGGCAGAGCAGGGAAAAGAATACACTTTTCTAATTTAACAGTTATTTCACTGCTAAACTAGGATAGAAAAAAGAAAAAAAGTCTGTCTGACCGTCTCTAGTAAAATTTTCTTCTAATATTTTAAAAAGAATCCTAGCATATCTTTAAATGTGAAGCCACTACCAAAGGCGTAAAAATATCTCTTACAGTTGTAGTCCAAGTCACACTTTGTTTTCTTTAGTTTTCAAGCATATTGGATCTCTGCCTGAACTACAGAATCAAATGAAGGGCATGCCATGTTGAAAACTGTAAGGAGACGCATAAGAGTAGGTGTGTTTAAAGAATGCATGGAATGCATTAGGGTTACTACAGATAAAAGTGCAGTTTTTAGCAAAAGCTATTTTTAAAACCATTACATTTAACAACTTTTTCTTCTAACCGTTAAGACATTACAAAAAATAAAGAAAATTTACCGGTGTTGACAGCAGTTTTGTGTGTCAAAGTCTCCTTGAACAGAAAGACTTGGTCAGTCCGACACCTTCCAACATAACAGAAACAAAGGCAGCAGAATAAGCATGATAGGGCTGCTGAAATGCCCACTGCATGGCCAAACTAAGGGAAAGCAGGCTTGCAAGCAAAGTATTCGCCATTTCTCTTTGTCTTTCAGTTGACCCCTGCCTCACTGAAAAACTCTGAAGTCTCTAATGAAGCCCTGCAGACTCCTTCCCCTTTAACAGTCAAAGGTATGCAATCTAGCTTGCTACTGGACACCAAGCACAGCCCCCCTCCTGCTGTCTTACTGGCTAGGCTTCAACACTGGAAAACACTGTAAGCTCAGGATTGGTTACAACAATCATCAATTAACCCTCTTCAGTACTTCCTTTTCTAAAGTTACCTTGAGACACACACAAGGGGTCAGAAAGACAAAGAAAAGAAACTACTGGTTATTTGTTGAAATATATTCTGTAAGCCAGTAAAAGCAACAAATAGGGTTGAGAAATTAATAATTTTCGCTTGCTGTTGTGTGAAGTAAAAGCTCCCAAACGTGTAAATCTGACTTTTTTTTATTTACAATGTCAATCTAATGTCTTTATGTCCCAGCCTAAGAGGCTTCTTATTGGCTCTCTGAATTTCATTTAAAGTATTTCAACGTAATCCATTCTTTCCTGATTGGCCAGAAATTGCGTCTTTTAAGTTTAAGCTAGTACAGTTGCAAGTTTAAGACTGTAAATCCCATTCAGTATGACATCTACAGTTAGAAAATGGTTTAAAATTAATGTTTAAAACTGTACCTAATACTGAAACAAAGCGGTCTCAAAGAAAAATATTACACAGCTCTATAATTCTCTTAAACAAAACAAGACTTTATTTTTACTTGCACAGAAATTACATCTATGAAATTGTACATTTGTGTTTACAGGTTATACTATAAAATGTGTTTAATATGATTTTCAGGGCAGATAAAACCTTTAAAAAAAGTTTCTGTAGCTGGACAAAGCTGGCAAAATTCTACAAGGTAACAGTATACCTATATGACCAGTCCAACAGACTGTGTATTAACTCAGTTGTATTACAAGTGTCATTTAAACAAATATTCTCAAAATAGCCAAGCCACTATGACTCAAGCATTATACCTCCCCACAAAATCTATAAAGGTATAATTTATTACTACACGTGGTCAAAGAAACCACTGAGGAGTCTAGCATAATTTTACAACTGACCAAAGCACTATCTGGTTAAGCTACCTGCTCAGAATCATGCAGCAGGAAACAGACTGGGAGAATCAAACCCTGGACTAAGCCACAAAACTATGGGCTAGGCTTGTAAATGCCCTTGGGCAGATAGCCTAGTATGAACCTATGAACCTATGACTACAAGCAGCAGCTCATTTACAACTCACAGACTGAATGTTTTGCACTAACTGCCAGAGTAAAATGAGCATTTCTTGTCTCTCTACTACATGACAGGGGGTAACTGCCTGAAGATATTATCCTTTTCCAGAAGCACAGAACTGAACCCAGGTCAACTGCTTGGAAGGCAGGCATGCTCACTACGTACACATCCAATGCTAAGTACACCAAAAAATATTTAATATGTGATAATCTGTGTAAGTTGATAACTCTGGTTGTTCCACTTGAATTTCAAAGTGCCAAGTTTACATTCAACTCTCACCCCCAAAACTTTTATTTTTGCCTTTCAACCACAAACTACCACTGCTCTCAGTACCCCCTTCTTACCCTCCACAGCAAGGTGTTCAGGGGAAAAGAGAAAGGGGCTAATAATTACACAGCAGTGCAGTTCTGACAGTAGGAGTGCCCCCCCCTTTCAATTATATGAGCATCATTTGAGTGTCATTCGAGCCACAGTCAAGACAGAACTACTATAACCGTACATTTTAAAAATCAGAAATCATTTTTAAAAAATGCTAATTTAGGATACGGGGAAAGAAGGCAGTACATACTTAAAAAGAAAATACAATGAAACTACAGTTCTGTCACACACACACACACACACACCATTAAGAGCAAGAAAAAATTGAGCAACCATTTTCATACAAAGCGAAGTCCGAAAATCCTCCCCACCCTAAAAAAAATTAAAGATATAAAAAAGGTAAACAAAAAGGCACAGAATGTAGAGATATAACAAGTTGTAACGTAGCTGAATTTCCATTTAGCTAGTACAGTAAACTCTCCATTAACTGGAACTGAAGCAACCGGCAAAAAATCTAAGAAATACAGTACAATTTTCATGCATTACACTTTGTTTTCCCCCATGCAGAAACATACCTTACATTTTTGAGTTTTAAAAAGGAAAATAGGAATAAATCCCCTCTCTCCCCAACTTGAGAACAAGTCAAACCAAATAAATAGTATAGGGTACAGTATTAGTCGGGCCTATTTTTAATAGTAACTCTCAAGCAACCAGAAACTACAGCCGGCATCTACCAATCCCCATGGGTGCCAGTTAAAGTTTACTGTATATTAAAATGAAAATGGAGCAGTTTTCAATATTCCTTCAAGAAAAATGCATTTCCCATGGATCAAGGACAATGGGATTGTACAAGTCAAGGAAAAAGAACAAAAGAAGCCTTGAGGCAGGCTTAGTAAACAAATGTGGAAGGGAAAACAGGCTATAAATGAGCCCCTGAAAATGCAGTCAGTGTTAACAGTAGAGCAGAACCAAGAACCAGTGCAGTTAAGAGTTTCTGCAAAAGTTCATTAACGAGACAAATCAGAATGCTGGCAAACCAAACTGTGGACCAGCCAGGGTAGGAAAGCACAGAATATCTAAACAGTATCCAGCTCTTCCTTAAATAGTTGCTAATCTAAAAGAGAAATCTAGTCCAGGGAACATACTGCTTGCAACCAAGCAACCGTGCAAGAAGTACACAAATATTAAGGTATGCTTTGAGAAGATGGAACCATAAATCCTATCTTGCACTTACAAAAAGCTATCTTCTCCTTTTGGATGATACCTTAAACACCACTGCTGGCCTGTTCAGCAGTGAGACCACTACAATGGTCATTATACTGTGTTAGTACACACTAGGTATGCAAGACCATAAAGCAATTGTTCATCCATTCACTGGGTTTGATGGTGGTGGAGACTTACAAAATATTTTTGTGGCATTAGCAGGCAATGGATAGGCCAAGTAGTCACAAATTATATAAACCAAAAAAGCACACTGGGGAAACAAGAGGACAAGCAAATAAAATGTGGAACACATACCAATGCCTAACCACAAACACTGGTTCCACCATTAGCACAGCAATCTCTACTTAAATCAAACAGTGGCCCAACCTTAGTAAAGTGTTACAAGCAAATTGCAGTAAGTCTTAATTTGTAATACTATACTTCGTGTCCATTAGGTGCAAGTCTGACAAATTTTAGACAAAACTTGAAGCCTTGCAATTTTCTTTCCTAAAACTAGGCAGACTAGCAATATTTTAAACTCAGCCAGTTTATCAAACTTTTTTTTTTCTTTTGGCACTTTTTGCCCCGGTTGTCTGGTGATCATCAGCTCCCTCCATGGTCAATCAGACAGTTAGTTCCCCATCAGCAAGGTGAGGGGGAACTGGGAAGGTCCATCATTCAGACAGCCATCATGGTGATTCAAGGTTTTCTCATTCTTAGTGTCACACACATGGTAAAGCATAGACAGAGGCAAGCAGCAGGATGACAGAGGCTGTGCCCTTCTGCAAGAGGCAATCCCCTCCAAGCATCCTTACCACACCTCCCAAACCAAGAAGTCAGCCTTCTAGTTTCCACCAGGAAGTTTGCACCACCCAGTGCCCCCTCACTTGTGAACAACTACCCCATCACCCCCTGGAGGGGTAAGCGGGCCTATGCCCCTTCACTCCTTCCCCATCCTTGCCCGATTCCACCAGAGATGGGGATGCTAAACTCTGAAGCCTGCGTAACAGCCTGGAATCTCATTACACTTGCTAGAAGACGCACATCACAACATTAAACCAGATTATATTGTGATGCCTTTCAGTCACAATATAATCTGGTGCATTTATTCCAAAAGCAGTACTCTATACTTTCAAGATTTTACTGGCATTATACCAAAACAAGTTGCCAATGGCTCCATAATATGCATACATATTATTCCAAAATTATAATAATTTGAAGTGGGATATAACCATATAGGACTACGCATTTCCTTTCTACAAAGTAAGGTGGCAGAAACATAACTACTGCCATTACTATACATATTGCATGTAGAAAGCATAACATATTCTTCTTAACTAGGGATGTGAAAAAACACAAATTTTTAAACTCCCAAATGAGATAGCTAATGCAGAAGCTGAAGTTGAGAAATTACAGTAAATTTTGAAAGTATCTGGATCATAAATCCCATCAATCTCCAAGAATATAAACCATTTTTTAAAAGAATCAATAACTTAAAAATCAAAATAAATACAATCCGAATGTCAGCTTAGCTTTCAACATGACAGATTCAGTTCACGTAACAGATTGTTCAAACCAGGGTTTACTACCAAAGGGGCTCAAAGGATAATGCTGTGGGGAATTAAATTCCCCAAAAATCACAACAGAACCTTGGCCAACTTAACGGTTTTGTTACCAAGGAAAACATGAAAGGTAATTAGGAACTGTTCAATCTGAACTCAGCAATATACTTAGCAATCATCCAGGATTCAACACCATAAATACATTAGGCTTCAGTTAGTTTACTCATGTAGTTCACTTGCATCAGCATAGCTTTCCCCTGAATAACTACTACCAAAACATTCCCAGTAATGACCCTAATCAGTGCATTAAGATCTCATGCATAGAAAAGTACTAACTTCAGAATAGGTCTGAATTGCCTTTGTGCTAAAAGACCTAATCACCCACTTTGCAGTATATAAAAAATAACTGTATAAAAATCGAGGACCATCACAAATTCTGGAAAAACACTTAGAAAGCGGATTGGTGCATAACTGGTAGGATAATACTGGTGTAGGACCACAATTAGCATAATTTCCAATAGCAGAGCAAACCCTTTGTGCTGACAAGATTTTGCCAGTTCAACTCATTTGTAAAATCAGTGTGAATATTTAGAAATAACCAGCGGCTGGAACTGCCTAGGCAGAAAGTCATCAGCACATGCGATTCACTTTATTACTGCAGATCATATTACCATCAAACTTAATCCAGCATGGCAGGGTCTATAAACTAAGAATGGCTTTGTTTTACCATTTTTTTTTTGTGGCAAAATGCAACTACATACTCAAGATGCTTGCAACCAAGTTATGGGTATGCGGACTTTTTCTTTTTAATGGCAGTGGTGCTGCAAGATTTACCAATACAAAGTAGAAAGCAAATTTCTGCAGACATGCTCGCTGTAACAGATTTTACGGGGTCACGAAAGTGGAAGACGCAAGACTAAAGGAGTAATTAAAGACTAAACCTCCCTGCATAAAAGCTCACAGACAGTAAGTATTATAAAATACTTTACTCTACCCCTGAGCTGGCTAAGGAGTTAAAAGAACACTAAAAAAACATAAATCCTGCAAGTGCTACAGAGCTGGCAATATAGTTACATATACATGGAAGTAATGATCCTGTTAAGTTTATCATTTAAACATTTACTGCTATGCTAAGTATTCTCACACAACTGTACTATGTTAACCATGAAAACAAGTTATGAAAGCAGCAAACTCAGTTACCAGTACTGGGGACAATAATCTAAAGCACGCACTGCACAATAGCCTAAGTGAATCCTGCTCTACCTCAAGAGTAAGCATTCAGCTTGTAACGCTTGAATACTCTGTGGGTGGATGTCCATAGAAAAGCTACATGGATGCTTTAAGCAGACTTATTCCTTTTAAGAAAGCTGTCATGGTAGTAGAACAAGCCCTAAACTCTCCAGACACACTTCTGTTGCAATGATCATGCAAAAGACGGTGCAGTTAGCCAACTACTGGGAAAGGGTCTACTGTTTGCTAAATTTCTACTTCATAAAATGCCAAAAATCAGCTGATCAGACTGCCTCAGTGGTTTAGTTTTCTCAATGAAGAACTTCAACTGTCAATGCACGTCTATATTAGGAAACATCTTTCACAGATGGTCTCTGATAAAATGGATGGACTGGTTCAAAGAAATTTCAGAAAAACATCTTATGCATAAAGTCTACCATGTTCTCAGCCACATCCTGTCTTTGTTGGAATTTGTAAATGGCTCTTTATACACCAAGACCCAGAAGACCTTCAGCCATCCAAACCATTAGCTCAAGCTGAGCGGACTAAAAAAAAGAGACACGTTTGGGCACAAGCTCTTCACAGCTTTCACACCAACATAAAGAAGGTGCCTTAGCCCTGAAGGAACAACGCTGGGAACAAAAATAAATAAGTCCACACCCAGGAATAAAAACATACCCAACAAACAGGGTAGATGGAAGGAGGGAGGGAACAGCTACTGCAGAGTGATCATTCGAACATCAACTGTTATAAGTTTACTTACAGTACTGTATCACATTCTTCGTACTGATCACTGCTACACTGGCCTAAGTTATATGGGTAGATTACCGTAGCTTACATACTTTAGGAGGGGGAAGAAGAAGAGTCCAAAAGGCCCTGGAGAAAGCTTCTAGAGAACGGGGTCAGCTTATAGTACTTTATAAATGTATGGAGAGGACCAAGTTGCTAATTCTAGAATTTACCCCTCTCCAAAAATCCACACATGAAGGCAAGACCCAGGTAGAGTGGGTCTTAATAGTTTTGCTGTAGCAAGTATAAACAAAAGGTAATAATCTTAGACAACCATTTGGAAATAGTCTGCTTTGACACAGTTTGTCTTTTCTTACCTTCACAAGAAATGAACTGATCTGAAGATCTGAAAAATTTAGTTCTGTCAAGATAGTACCAGAGTTGTCTGTGGACATCCAAGACATGGCGTACGCTTTCTCCCTCAATTTTAGGTTCAGGGGAAAAAAAAAAAAGTACAGTTGTGTACACTTACCATAAATGTAGATGTTAGACTGTATTCACTGTTGCAGTCATTACATTTGGGTAATCTGCTGGCAGGTTGCCCCAAGTCGGCCTGAATAACAAAGTCTTGGGTCCTGCGTTGGTTGCCATCTCCTCTTCCATGACGTCAGGTCGTCAGGGGTATAAAACATGCAGCCAACACCATTTTATTCAGTTTTTCTTGCCCCAGATGTCAGGTGCCCCCCAAATAGGGAGAAAAAAATTATATTGATATCTAGATAACGATATCTAGATATCGATATCTAGATATCGATATCTAGATATCGATATCTAGATATCGATATCTAGATATCGATATCGATATCTATATAGATATATCTCTATCTCTATATCTATATATATATACATATATCTATATATCTATATATATATATATATACTGCAGAACTGCAGTGGCAGCACCTGCCTGGATTTGAAGAGAGGCAAATGGTAATGCTTTGTGAAGGTATGAACAGAGCTCCAAGTAGCAGCTTCTAGAATGTCTTTGGTTGGAACTCTTCTGAGAAAGGCTGCTGAAGTAGAGGCAGCCCTGGTGGATTGTGACTTGATTCCCTTGGGCACATGTTTACCATGGTGTAAGTAGCAGAAACAAATGCAGTGGCTTATCCACTTAGAAATAGTCTGCTTTGACATAGCCTTCCCCTCTGATCCTGAAGCAAATACCACCAGTAGTTGCTCAGACTTAAGAGATTTGGTCCTGTTTAAGTAGAATCTTAGTTATCTGTGTATGTCCAATGAATGCAGAATCCATTTCCCCCTTGTTCTGCGGATTTGGGTAAAATGTTGTCAGGTGAATAGTTTGGTTAAGAGCCACACTGATACCACCTTAGGCATAAAAGAAGGATTGGTCCTGAGGGACACCCTGTCTGGGTAAAATGTAATAAAAGAGTCTACAGCCATGAGAGCCTGTAGTTCTGAAGCCCATCTTGCTGAAGTGATTGCCAAAAGGAAAGCTGTTTTCCAAGATAAAAATGTTATATCCGCAGTAGCTGCTGGTTCAAAAGGAGGCAGGGTGAGTTTTTCCAGCACAAAATTGAGGTCCCATGCAGAAGTTGGTGATGATCTGGGAGGCCTTAAATTTTTGTCCCCTCTAAGATACTGTTTTAGCAGAGGATGAGAAAAGATGGGAGGCTCCGTGTTGTAATGAGCCGTGATGGCAGAGGCATGGATTTTTATTGAAGAAAAAGATAGGCCCTTGTCAAGCATCTCCGTTAAGTATTGTAAAATCTGAGGCATATTTGGTTTTGCTGTGTCCGTTCCTTGTGCTTGGTTCCGAGCACAGAATCTCTTCCATTTATCAGCATAAGATTTTCTAATACCAGGCCTTCTGGCTTCCAAAATGACATCCATCACAGATTTACTGAGAGGTGTTGTTTGAATGATTAAATGATCAGCCATGCTGCAAGGTTCAGAGCTTGGAGCCGAGTGTGCAGAATTTGATTGTTCTGCTGAGACAGTAGATGAGGTATCTGAGGCAAGTACCATGGAGGGAGTTGAGACATATTCCTTAGAATTGGGTACCAGTGTTGGCGAGGCCAGTCCGGAGCAATTAGGATCATTTTTTGTTTTTCCTGTCTGATCTGACCTTTAGTAAGACCTTGGAGAGAAGAGGAAGAGGGGGAAAGGCATAGACTGATGGAAACTGAAGGATAGGGCATCCACTTTCCATGCTTGTCTGTGATAAGTCCTTGTGCAGAATTTGTCCAGTTGATAGAAATGGGGAGGCCAGACATAGATCTATTTGCCTCTCCCCAAAATTGTGTTACCATGCTGAAGATTTGTGGATCCATTTTCCACTCGTGCGGGTCCATAAGATTTCTGCTTAGGTCGTCTGCCAGAGCATTTTGTTTTCCTGGCAGGAATTGAGCTTGAAGATGCATTCAGTAAGTCAAGGCTGTGTTCCACAATGCCATGGCTAGTCTGCAAAGGGGGTAGGAATGTGTACCCCCTGCTTGTTTATGTACCACATAACCGTGGGTGTTGTCCGTCTCTATCAGTAGTTGTTCTGGATGAAGTAAGTCCTTGAAGGCTGTCAGAGCATTCTGAACAGCTAGCATCTCTTTCTGGTTGATGTGCGGATGCATTTGTTTTAGGCTCCATATGCCCTGAATGCATCTCCCCGCCAGGTGGGCTCCCCAAGCATAGTCTGATGAGTCTGTAGTTAGGGTTTGGGTGGCAGGGGGTAGAGTGAATGACAGTCCCTTGCTTTGGTGACATGTCTCTGCCCACCAAAGAAACTCTTGTTGTAGGCAGAGAATGAGAGGAATCATTGTTTCCAGACTGTGACCATGTTGACTCCATAAACTTTTTAGGAACCACTGAAGTTTCCTCATATGCAGTCTTGCATATGGAATTAGTAGAATGCAGGAGGCCATGAACCCCAAAGCCTGCAGAATTTGTCTTGCAGATAACTGGGCTTTTGTTGCCATCTGTTTGAAGTATGTTGTCAGTTGCCTTTGTCTGGCGTAAGGCAAGCCATCTGGGCAGTTGTATTCAAGCTTGCACCCAGGAATGTAATTTGAGAGGGTACCAGTTGTGATTTCTTTTCATTTATTGTGTACTCTAGGCATGTTAGAAGCCTTTTTACAAACGCCAGATGTTGAAGAAGAATGTCCTTGTTCTCTGCTTGAATGAGACAGTAGTCCAGGTAAGGATAAATTTGTATGCTTCTTTGTCTGCAAAATGCAATTACTGGTGCCAGGCATTTTATAAAGACCCTGGGCGCAGTAGATAAGCCAAAGGGCAGTGCAGAGAATTGGTAATGCAAAAAACCTGCCTTGAAGCGGAGGTATCTTCTGCACGATTCTCTTATTGGGATATGCAGGTATGCCTCTTTTAAGTCTAGAGTCACTAACCAAGCGTTTCTGCCCAGCATAGGCAGTAGCTGTTGTAAAGTCAGCATTTTGAATTTTGGAATGTCCAGGAACGTGTTCAAAATCGATAAGTCCAGGACGCCAGGCAGTGTCTTTTCTGGGTACCAGGAACAGTCGAATAAAAACTTTGTCCTTTTCCCTGTTCTGGTACTGGTTGAATAGCCCCCATATCCATGAGGGATGCAACTTGTTTCTGAGCCTCTGCCCACTGATTTTGTGGCAGATCTGGCCAACCATTTGGAATTGGCAAAGTATGGAAATGAAATCTGTACCCCTGGGATATTATGTTTAATACCCACTTGTCCTGGGTAATTAACTTCCAATTTTGAGCATGAAGTGCTAATTTTCCCCCTAAGGGGGCTGCCAAAAGATAAGTGCTTGGTGATGGTAGAGGGAAGTCATTGAGACTGCTTACTGTAGGGTTGTGCTTAGTTTCCTCCAGATTTGGGGGTGGAGGCACCCCATTGCTTTGACTTAACAAGAACCCTGTGATTGGTATCTAGAGCCTTTTGAGCGCCTGGATTTGCCTTGAGAGGCTCTGTTGGACACAGGAAAGGACTAATTTTTAGTAGGCCAGTGCCTATTGAACCTGGGTGGCTGCACTTGTAAGAATCTTTTACAGTTTGCATAGATTTTAGCTTTTGTCTTCCATTTTCTTTAAAACCTGTTCTGCCTTATTACCAGAGTATCATGCTGTAAGGGGGCATCCAACAATTTAGCTTTAACATGATCAAGCAGATTCTGCTCCTTGAGCCAGGCATGCCTTCTAATCACAGATCCAGTAAAAGCAGCCCTGCAAGAGGCCTCCAAGGAATCAAAAACACACTGCCAAGTATGCTTTCCAACCTGTTCTGCTGCATGCAATAATTCCTGTAATTCTTTATTTTCCACACAATCGGAAATCAACATCATTTTCTGCTTCAATAAGCCCATAACATGCTGTTGATATTTAAGCATATGAAACTGGCAGTTTAAGGCCCTAATTGCCAAGGTTGCAGACGTATAAACCTTTTTTCCCCCATCTATCCAGCACCCCGGAATCTCTATCAGAGGGGGTAGGATTTTTGGCTGTAGAGGCTTTTACACCTTTGGGACCCTGTGAGATAGTATCAGGATCAGCAGCAGGATTTTTGAATAGAAATTTGTGGGAGTCAGGAATCCTGCAATATCTGTCTGGCTTACTAGGAGCCGGAGGTATGGAATCAGAAGCCATGCTCGATTCCGAAAACACATCAACAATGTCTAATACAGGAGGTATAGACAAAGGCCTATGCGGAGGAAGAAGGAAATCCCTAAGCCACTTTTTTGATTCAGAGAAATCCTGACTCTCCCAATGAAAATGTTCCCTTAACGTATGCAAGGTTTCTCCAAAAGAATAATCCTCAGGAGGAGATGCAGATAGGATTGATTCTTCTGCATCTGAATCCTCATAGGGTGGAAGAGAAAATTCCTGATCAGAAGAGGAATCAGAAGAAATGGAAACCTGATCTGAAGATTCATAATCAGTGTCTTGCCTAGGCCTCTTAGCAGGGGGGGGGGGGGTTGGGAACCCCTGATCAAGGTAATCAAGTCCTCAGCCATTTTGATCATCTGTTTTTTAGGCATAGGGGCCTGAGCACGTGGCTCCTGCATCAGTTTTTTAGACTTAGATGTTTTTGATCTTGTTTTTGAAGCTGGTGTCGGTTTTATATAAAAATGTTGAGGCCTGAAAACCCCCTCAGAAGCTGGTGCCTGCTCAGCGGCTCCAGACCCATCCAAGGAAGAGACATCCGCAGGTTCGATACTCTGAGAATCTCACGGCATACGGACTCCGCATGGGTCTTTGTAGAAGCCTGCGACTCAAAAGTAGCGGGTATCAGGGGCTGTGAAAGCACCCGAGTACCGGCGAACCGGCGACTGGCTTAGGAGAAGCTTCATTGGTTTTGGACTTAGACTGTCTGTCTCAGTCTTTTTCTTTGCGTTTTTTGTGAACTCCAGTAGTCGGACTGCTAACCAATGACATATCAGGGTAATTAAATCTGGATCCAAACTATTTTGAAGCAAAAATATACCGACGCTCAATAGTGCGTTGGTTAAATCTAGCACAAAACCGACAGCAAGGCATCTTATGATCTGGGCCTAGGCAAGGAATACAGTACAAATGAAAATCCTTATGAGGTTTTTGCTTCCCACAAGTAATGCAATTATTAACTTTTACTGACATCGGTAAGGAGCAAGAAAAAGTTTCCCTAACGGGGTACTTGGCTTTAGTTGAAGGCTTCGGTTCTGAAACTCTAATGCAAAAATTTCAGGAGTCAGCCGATCAGCACTTGCGAACTGCTTCTGCTTCGGGCACTGCGTGGCAAGAAAGAATGAATAAAATGGCCTCGGCTGCATGCTTTATACCCCTGACGACCTGACATCATGGAAGAGGTGACAACAACCGAAGCAGGACCCAAGACTTTGTTATTCAGGCCGACTGAGGGCAACCTGCCAGCAGATTACCCAAATGTAATGACTGCAACAGTGAAACACGAAGAACATCAGGGAGATGGATAGTTTGGTTTCAAAGTAAACTTGGATACCACTTTGGGTATAAAAAGTATTATTTCTCTGTCCCTGCGGAAAATGACATAGGGCTGACTCACCATAAGAGACTGCAACTCAGGTACCATTCTTCAGAGGTCAGAGTAATCAGAAAAAAACGTTTTCAATGTTAAGAACCTCAAGTCAGCCAGGTTAGCTGGTTCAGATACTTTTCGGCAGTAGGAAAGCTCTGATGAACTTGGCACCCAAACCTGTCTTTTTATTCAGAACAGATTAAGCTATCGGGGCACATGGACGATGCCCTGAAGCTTTGGAAGCTGACCGGCTGTTATATTCTATGCAAGATATAAACCACATAGTTTAGGCTACTGCAGCACTGACAAATATGAAGATCATCTGAGATCTGCTGCACTGTTTGGCTGAAAAACAAGGCACAGTAACTTTTACAGTTCAAGTCCCAAGCAGAGGATACATGATGTTTTATAGACCGCATATGAAGGATTTCCCTGTCAAACCAGCATGGCATCTAACCACCAGTAGGGGTCACTAAAGCCATGGGCCTAGCAGCTTCATTCTCCCCAAGAATTGGTGTCAGCCATTTAAATTCCTCCTTTACCACCCAATTATTCAGACACCTGTTTTGTCTTGGGCTGTACTCAAGCCTTCATCCCTTTACACAACATAAGGCAGAGTAACATATACAATTTTTGTTATTAATATACAGATCCAGTATACTTAAATTGTAGTTACTTTTGTTAACCAGCAAAGTTCAAATGAGGAGTCTACTTTTAAGTAATAACCCACAACTGGACGTGGGTAATGCTGGATTTACCCACATTTGGTGTGATTTGATCACGAGGTCATCAAAGAAAACCAACCATGGGTAAATTCAGCATTACCCACACCCAGTCATGGGTTACTGCTATTATACAAGGACATTTAAGAAAGAAATTGCTTACCTTTTTTAAATAATGTCTTTGAATAACAGCACTGTAGTGTTCCCCAAAGTTGTTTCGCATTCTTCCGCCTTTTCTGATGTACTGCACATGCATGTGGGACTTGCATTCCCACTCTTGCACAGTACATCAGTGCTATTCATGAAAAGAAACAGAGAAGAGCAACTTTTTTTTAAAGGGGGGGGGGGGACTAAGAGGCAAAAATATGGACATTCGGCAGAAATCTAGACCACTGAGAAGTACAAAAGTTAGTCATGCTTTAAGGAGGGACAGGGTAAAAAATACAAGGAAAATCAGGTAGGTTTATGTTTCTTTAGTTTTGCAAAATGTACCCGATTTTTCTTGTATTTTGCTCTACCCTCCGTAGCACATTCCAATAGAAAAGTCTGGCCGTTCAATGGTACTTCACCGGCCGGACTTCTGGTACATGCTTGATTCACAACAGGCACTCTGGTTGGGTTGGCCAATCGAGTGCAGGTTTTTGCATACTAATGAGAAGTCATTGTGTAATCAGTGCAGACCCACAACAAAAACATCTCCAGAAAGGTTACAAAACAAAATGAAAACATACATACATTCTATAGAGTTGGCATAATGGTTAATGTTATTTACCTCCCAGACAACAGGTACATGGTTTGATTCTCAAAGGGAAATTGGCTAGGCTTAAAAAGGTCCACAAGGGCAGCTAAGCTTTCACTTATCTATGAACCTAAGAGGTGGGTATAGTAAAATTGTTATGGTCTTAACTTCATAGACACAAGGTACAGGGTTTGATTTTGACCTCAGGTTACTGCCCAGGCTTAAAATGGCACTTCAGGACAGTTAACCTAGTACTCGCCTATAAACACATGCCCTTTTCACACAAAATCAAACAGAAATGAGGACTGTATAAACTAACAACGCTTTCATTAGCATAAAAAATCCCAAATGTACGCATATATGCAAAGCCCATACACTTGCAGTAGATAAAAACAAAAGTGTTCTTTTTGTTGTTGTGTGTTTCGGCTTTTCCCGGTTAGGGGTCACCACAGCGGAACTCCGGTCCGCTCATGATTGGCAGTTGATTTTTAGGTGCCGAGTTGCCAGCCCTGACGCACAACCTTCAACGAAGGTACGCCCATTCAAGCATGTCTCCACAAAGAAGATGCTCTGAGAATCGAATAATTTTAGAGTATAATTTTCCAAGTTACACAAATGTATGTTTCGAAAACCAGCAATGAACAGCACTGAAAAATTCACTTCACCTACAAGTGGCCGACAACCACCTCAGCTGCATAAACAATGTTGCCTTTTGTTGTACATCAAACTATAGTTTCTTAGGCAAATGGTCATTGGTTTTTGTAAGAACAATGGGTGCTTTAACTGGAAGTTTCTCAATTCTTCAATGTGTGCCTGAGGAACTTTGGGGGGGTAAGTACACCTTAGCCGCCCCCCTCCCCCCTTTACACAGTTACTGTCAGAGTCGCACTATCTGCAGCTTCAGGAATCAAAAAACATCCTACTCTTGACCACAATGGCCTTGCACTGTGCTGTCGTTCAGAGAACACACCGACTTTAAAAAAAAAAAATTACATTCATTTCTATGAAAGACCATTATTTTATTTGCCTTCATATTTAAAGTCACCCAAATCCATCCCTCAGCTAAAATATAATCCAATATTAAACCAAGCAAAAATCTATACAACAAAGACATAATAGACCCTTCCCCTGAGTAATATCGGACATTAAACAGAAATACTGATGTTAAGAAGCAAAGGGATCTGTGAGTAAAGACCCCAAATTCAGAGTTCATTCTGAACATTCTACAATGACATTATGTGTTCTGTTAATTCAAGGAATCGGTAGTTACCACTAGCAGAAACAACTTTGTACTGCAAATATTTACAGCTCTGAAAACCAAAACAACCCTACAACAGCTAAACGATAAGCTATCTTCATTTATGTCGATTTCAACCTTCAGAAAAATTAAGTAATATTTTCTAACCCTTCCCTTCCATTAAATCCACAGGATTATTAGTTGGTCATCTTAAAGAGTCCTACCCATTCAGTCTTCCATAATGGTGACTGTGTGTGTGTGTGTGTGTGTGTGTGTGTGTGTGTGTGTGTGTGGGGGGAGGGGGGGGGGGGTTCAAGCTGCAGTCTTTCAACCCTAGTTTCTCTGTAAATCCCTCAAAGTTCATTTCCAAGGCAGGACACAATGACCTCAAATAATCATGCTTCCCACCTGCAGCTCAATTTATCATCCCTTTCCCACCTTCATCTTTTCCGTCATATTTCCAGTTTCAGACAGGAATGTCTACCAAGGAACAGCCCTTTTGAGATTCATGGCCCTCCAAAGTAAGCACACAGCATGCCTCCCAATAGCACACGAAATCTGAACAAAGCCAATAACAGGGGTATGGATGATTTTTAAAATATTGCTCTTATAAACTTAAAGTTGATGGAATAAAAGGTTTTGCATTAGCATGCATTTCCCAAAGGATATGAAATCTGAAACTCCAATGTCTGTCATTACATAGTGACTTAAATCCTCAGTGATTTGCCAGAAAAATCACAAATTTTATGAGGAACAGACAAAAAATACAAGGTAAAAATCTGGACATTTTGCTCAAATCTGAACAGTTAACAGGCACGACAGACAGTGAATCCCACTCCCTAGTACCCTTGCCAGCAGCGTGCACCACTATCACTATCAGTGCACAAGTCACTCGCAAAGCTAGCAAGTGCCTTATTCCCACATCAGCAAGTTAAGCTTCAGTCACACATTTTAGCAAAGCACTTCAGGGATAAGGAAGACAAATAACCTAAAGCAAAATCCATATCATTTATCATACTACTGCAACAATACTATGCTGAACTGGGTAATCAGTTGTTAAGAAAGTCCCACAGATGACTGGAAAGAATGTATGTATAAAAAGTCCATGGAGGAGCATAGCAGTAGAAAATATAGATACTAAGTACAGTAAAGGAACATACACAAGTCAAAAGTGCTTTGCTAAAACCATACAGCCAGCATGCACAAATTTAGTCAGGAATTTTTGAATGAGAACAGTACACTGCACAAATTCAGATAACTACATAACAGGTGGCTATGTAGGACTCTGACCTACCAGATTGTAGAAGGTCTTTCTGTATCACTGTTGCAGTATTCCTTAAAGAAGGGATATCCTGCTCCGGGCAACCCACTGCTCAGCCAGTTTGGATAAGCATGAAAAAGATCTTGTTTGTGCCGTACATCACATTTAATACTCCTTGTACAGAATGTAGAGCATAAGAGAGGCATACGGAAAGCAACTACTGTGAACTTCTTTTGCCGGCAGTTCGAACGCCATTGTTGTCAAGTGACTTGACCATTTTGTTGATGTTCTGAATTTTAGCAGCACCCAAGTGCCCTATTGGGTTTATTTTATCTTTATTTTTTTTTTTTTAAATTTACTTTCTTGGTCTTGTACTTGTCACTACCTAGAGTTCATGTCATCCAAGAGGGGAAAAGTGTGGGAGGCAAGATTCCCCATAAGGATAGTCATGAAGTGTCTTTTTGTTTAGGTGCTTCCGATGACCATACTTCTTGTAGTATCTGTAAGGCATTTATGTCTAAGACACTTAGAAGCCATTTGTCTTCCCTGGCCATTTATCTTGAAAACCAATGTCGTAGGCAGTTATCCAAGGGTTCCATAGCAGAATCCTTTAACCCAGAGATACTCCCGCTTGGTAAGAAGGCAGCCAAAAAGTCTCAGCCGGATTCTTTAGCTGTCCAGCCTCCACTGGATGTCCTTCCAGAAGCAGGTAATAACTCTGTAGGTTGTTTGGTGTTTAAGTCCGATTCCTCTGCGACCCCGCCAGAGGCAAGCATGGATCCATCTTTTCACATGTCCTCGGAAGCTTTGCAGGCGTCTGGTCTGGATGTCAAAGGGGAACCACAGCTGATCATTTTAGAAGGTCCTAGAAGGATCCTGCAGATACTGGTCAGGGAGGAAGTTCCAGGTTCTCTTCTTGAATCTTGCCAAAGGCTGGATCCTCAGGTATTTAATTAGAGCGGAGGTCACTTCTAAGAAAATACAAATACTGAAGCATGTTTCAGCCTGTCTTATGATCAATGAATTGCAGGAGTTTACTCAGGGCTAGTTCTCTACTCTAATGGCCCTAAACTCTCCTCTAGGGGTTTCATTACCCCCCCCCCCTTGGACCTCTACTCCTTCTAAATGGTTTAGGGAACCAGATTCCCCATCTAGTGAGGGATCTTTGGCCTATTCTTCACAGATGCATACACCATTGGCTTATGGTTCTGATGAAGAGGAGTCTGTTAACTCCCCCAGTCTCCTTTTGAGGAATTGCCCTTTGGAGGCACAATTGCTAGGATGATGGAATTCCTTTAGTGGGATTCTTCTAAAAAGTGTTGGATATTCAGAGAAGATATTATGAGTTGCTTCAGGTGAATACTTTCTAAACCAAATCGGCAGTTCCTCCTGTGTTGGCTGCCTTGTTAGATACTTTCATTGCTGCTTCCAAGTCTCTTGATTCTCAGCCTCCTGCTCCTAAACAAAACTGATAGACAACCCTCAGAAACCTTACAGAAAAAAAGAGGTTATGTCTTACCATAACATTCCATCTGTGTTGTTTATCTTCGTTCATTAATTACTGATAGGTTATTGGTTCTGTCCTTATAACCGAGCCGGCCAATATCAAGCTCGTTTCAGCAAAAACTCTTGAACTAAGGTCCTAACCCAGAATGCTCTGCTCCCTGTTACCTTAGATCGAGTTTGCAAGCTGACAGATAAAAGTAGAGGCTACCTCTGGTCATAACAGACCTATAAGAAGGGAGTACATGAGATCAACCAAGAACCTCCAGATGGAGGGTGGGAAGTAATGAATGAACGAAGATTAGCAACTCAGATGGAATGTTATGCTAAGACATAACTTCTTTAGCTGATGTTGTTAATCTTCGTTCATTCCTTACTGATGGGACAGAGTCCCCAGCTACCTGTATCCCTGGGTGGCCCTCATGGAAGGACATTCCTGAGCACCATGGATGCAAAAGAAGCTCTACCTCTGGAGGCCAAGTCCAATTTGTAATGAAGAATAAAGGTATGAGGTTTGGCCCAAGTTGCAGATGTGCAAATATCTTTGAGGGAAGCCTTAGCATGGAAAGCTGCTGAAGTTGCCATAGAGCTTGTAGAATATGCTTTGACTCTATGAGGCAAGATGAGATCGTATTACCTTTATCTACAACAAAAACAATTTCTCAACCATGAAGCCAATGTAACTTTTGGTACAGGATGACCCGGTCTAGATCCAGAAAAAGCCAGAAACAGCTGGTCTGATTTACGGGTAGATTTTGTTCTGTCCAGATAAAATCGCCTAGGAACATCCAAGGAGTGCAGGCAATACTCTCCCTTGTTAGAATGGTTAGGAAAGAACACTGGAAGGTAAATAGATTGGTTGAGAGACTGCTCTGACACCACTTTTGGTAAAAAGGTAGAATTAGTTCTCAGTGATACCCTATCCTTATGGAAGATAGGGAGGTTTGATGCATAAGGCCTGAAGTTCTGACAATCGCCTGGCCGATGTGATTGCAATCAAAAACAAAGTTTTCCAAGAGAGATATTTTACATCACACGAAGATGCAGGTTCAAAGGGGGGAGCTGTTAAAGCTTGCAGAACCAAAGCCAAATCCTAAGGTTGCACCGGTTCTCTAAAGGGAAGTTTTCGGTGGATAACCCCTTTAAAAAGAAAGTCCTACAGAGTCTGTGTGACATAAGTGAAGAATCTTGAAAACAAATATGGAAATTTGAGATGGCAGCTAAATGCACACGGATAGTAGAAGCAGACACCCCAGAGTGGAAAAGATGGGATAAGTAATCCAATACCACCGAAACTGGGGCTGACAAGGGGTCTAATTGTTTATTTGCTGCCCACAGAGAGAACTTTTTCCATTTTTTAAGATACATTAGTCTGGTGGACGATTTAGGAGATGCAATAAAAATATTGCGCACAGGGGACAAGAGGTTTTCATGCCAGGCAATCAATGGAAGTGGAGAAACGAAGATGTCAGTTTCAGGCTTGTTAAATTGGGGTGAATCAGACCCTGCGGATGGGAGATCAATGTCGGGGATGGATTGAGCATCCATGGTTGATCTAGCAGGGGAGGCCAGAGAAAAGGAAACCAGACTTGTCGAGGCCAATATGGAGCAATGAGGATTACTTTGCTCTTTAACTGTTGTGCTTTCTTCAGAAATTGGGAGACGAGGGGAAGAGGAGGATAAGCATGAAGTAGGCCCGAGGGCCAAGCGTGGACTAGAGCGTCCCTTGGTGACTGTCCCCGAGGGGGGATTAGGGCAAAAATGTTGCTGCACTTTTAGTTGGCTGGGGAGGCAAATAGGTCACAGCAAGGCTGGCCCCAGCAGTTTAAGATTTTTGCCGCTATCAGGGAATTGAGGGACCACTCGTGATGTTGTAGAATGCACCTGCTCAATTTGCCCACCATCACGTTGGAGCTCCCGGGAATATGCAATGCAATTAGAAAGCGGTTGTAAGCTATCGCCCATTGCCATATTCTCAAGGCCTCTCAGCATAACGGGTAAGATCTGGTGTCCCCTTGTTTGTTGATGTACCAGATCACTGACGTGTCTGATTGGATCGCAATAGTCCCTGATGGAAGGATGGAATGAAATGCTTGCAAAGCTAGAAGCACCACCTTCAGTTCCAGGACACTGATATGCAAAGGGCCTCTGTCTCCGACCAGGTACCTTGGACAGAGTTTCCCTGACACAGCCTCCCCGCACTCCATCAGGGAGGCGTCCGTGGTCACCGTGGCTATCGGTTGATGGGGGTTGAAAGGCAGAGACCACTGCTGGGGATTTCGAGATGTCCACCAGAGTAAATCTTGCTTGCATCTCTGAGTTACACTTATCTGAAAGGACAAAGGATTTTGTAGAGGGTACCACTGAGTGACAAGTAGCCACTGAAGGAACCTCATGTGGAATCTGGCTAGAGGAACAATGGTAATTGAGGCTGTCATTAACCCCAATAGTTGGGAGTATAGATTGAGCGGTAGATTTGTGGTGACAGAGCAATGGTTGAACTTGTTGCCTTATTCTCTGAAGCCTGTGTTCCGGAAGGGATGCTGTGCAATTTCTCGTGTCCAACAGTAGCCCTATAAATTCCAAAGCCCGAGTTGGATTTCTCCCAGTTTATAGTAATTCCCAGACTTTGCGCTGTTAATAAAAAGAGTATACCTCAGGTCTTCTTCCAGTAGATGCTTGGTGGGGGTAGTGAGGAGCCAGTCGTCTAGATATGGAAACACCTGGAATCCTTGAAATTGCAAGTGAGCGATAACCACTGCCATGCATTTTGTGAACACTCTGAGGGCTGCAGCGAGACTGAAGGGCAGGGCTCGAAATTGGTAGTGACTGGCTCCTATGCGGAAGTGGAGGTATCTTCTTGAGTGTTTGTCCATTTTTATGTGGTAATACGCATCTTGAGGATCTACAGAGCACATCCAATAGTCTTCTTCCAGAAGAGGAAGAATAGACTGAACCGTGACCATCCGGAATTTCTCTGTTTTTACAAATTTGTTTGGTGCACTGAGATCCAGAATTGGTCTCCAGTACCCTGTCTTTTTTGGCACTAAAAAGAACCTGGAGTAAAAACCGGATCCTATCTGGTCTGGGGGACAGTCTGGGTAGTAGCAGCTTTTGGATTTCGTGTGCTGCTGCTTCCCTTTGACTGGGTGGAACGTCGGGTAATACTTAATGCGATTGGACAATGATGGAAGGGGATGCAATAGCCTCTGGATATTATCCATTGTACCCAAGAGTCGGTGGTTATATTTTGCCAGGCAGCGAGGTACAAGGAGAAACTACCCCCGACCTCTTCCAGAGGTGAGCAGTCAGGCAATGCTTCAGGAGCACTGATAGGGTTGGCCAGAGAAGGAATCTCAGGAACCCCAGTTTCTCAGACCTCCTCTGCCCCGAAAGGGGAGTCTTCCACTGGAGATTCCCCCTCTGCTTCTAGGGGAGAACTTGGCACGTGCATCCCGGAAAGAGCCCTGGGATTTCTTGTGTGACATATTTCCGCTCCTCTGATTTCTGGAGTAGAATCGCTGAGGAGTGGAGTGTATGACACCAATGGCAGACTGTGTCTTGCCATCTTGTATGCACCTTGCCAGCTTATCTTTTGACTTTAGGGCCAAACAAAGAAGAGGCCTCTATGGGGGCATTCATGAAGAAAGCCTTAAAGGAGTCTGCAAAGGCACATCGAGACATGTCATCTGGCGACTATACCCACACCTGCTACTCTAGCCACCCCTTCCATTGGGTGAGAAAAGACCCATGGAAGAGTTGGAAATGGAATCTAGGGTGGCTGAGTAGCACTGGACTTCATCAGAAAAAGCTCCTGCCAAGGTTTCAGAGAGCTGGTTGATAAGATCTCTCTGAAGCCTGGTAAAATGTGCCAAATAATTCAAAGACCTTACGGCGAAGGTCGATGAAGCAAACACACGCTTCCCTAATCTGTCAATAGCCCAGGACTCCTCATTGGGCAGATGGAGAGTTTGGCTCTCTTCTGCCAAATCCTTCTTAGTTGCTGCTGCCACCACCATAGCATCTACTGAAGACCTTGTGACCAATGTGGGAGCTCAGCTCGGGGCAATAATATTTTATCTGGTCTCCTTGGTATCTCTTCCAGGGTGTCAGGAGCCTTCTATGCGCGCTAGACGATGAGCATTGGCAGGCGGAGTGACCCAGGAGGTAGGGGGCTGGGCATGAAAAGCCTGCAGGAATATGGATTCCTCAGAGGAAGGATTAGAGGGCTTCCAGTCACCCATCTAAGGATCGAGGATGTCACCAATGGTCACCTCATCAGAGGGTGGCCGTGGGGACCCTTCCCAGTCATCAAAATCCATATCTTCAGTCAATGACTCCTCAGTGGAGTCCATGTGCTTCCTCTTACACGACACTTTGGGGGTACTTCCTCAGTAGGAAATTCTGGGGAAGACTGCAAAGAGGGGGTCTCCTAAGGAGGAGAAACTGGAGGCTCTTGTGCCCGGTGTCCAGCGGTTGAGGCTTGTGACAGTTGCAGCACAGAGGGGGGAGAGGACTCCAACATGTGAGATTTGCCAGCGGAGGCAAGTGCCCTCTCCATGGCCTAGAAGGCTGGCCCACCCAAAGAGGGATGGGAGCCCGGAACACAGCATGACAACTTCGGTACCAGGGTCACACCTCGCCCCGATGAGCCCACCCCCAGACAAGGCGTCTCAAGAGGAAGAGAGGGAGAGGGAGAATCCCTGGAGGGTGCCATAGAAAAAAAAAAAAAAAAAAAAATCGGCGTGGAGCCAGGAATGCCCTCCCCCACGGCACAGCCACTGGCTTGAGAACAGCCTGATGCCCAGTACACCGAAAGCCACAAGGACGACTCTAGTTCCAAAGTGAGATCCACTATTGGAGTCAGAGGAAGGGAAGCTGCTGTCGGAGTAACTTCGAAACTTGAGTAGAAGTCAAAAGAGGAGTGTACATTGGGGTTTGAGGAGATGTACGTTCACCTGAATGAGGTAATGTGGACTTAGACGGTTAGGAAAGACCTCTGGCCACAAGCAAAGCTGCAACACATCCTGTTCAGAGAGACTCTTGGTTGACCTCACGGAAAAAGCTGATGGCGATTCTGGCCTTTCTAGGAAAGGACTATATTGACTGCCAGCAAATGGATCCAGTGAAGGAGAATATTTGGTCCTTGCTAATTCAATAGGTGCAGAGCCCAGAGCCGAGGATGTCTGCACTGAAGAAGACGGTGTGGAAATAATCTGCACCGACGACGTCGGCACAATAGTAGTTGAAGGTGTCTGCACCGTAAAGGCAAAAGTCTGCCCCAAAGGGTGCCGAGAAGGATTGCACTGTAGCATATGTCGGTGCCGAAAATGTCTGCGCCGTGGAGTACAGAAGAGTCATACTTGGAACTGAAGGTGATTGTACCAATGGTGCCAAAGGGGACTGAACCTGTATAGACTGTGCTGGTAAGGGTTGCAACAGAGCTGTCGGAACCATAGTTGTCTGCACCGGGAACTCTGGTGCTGGTATCGATAATGGAGACATGGCTGGAGCTAGAATCATGAGCAGTGGTGCCGAGCCTGGAGCTGACAGGGTCACAGGTGGTAGTGCTGAAGTAGTAATCAATTTCACCTTCTTACGAGTCGACTCCCTACGATCTCCAGAGGGAGAAGGGAGCGACTTTGATGAAGAAGAGGAAGAACGCCTCTTGTTGGGGTTTAAAGTACAGCTGTGTACCTACCATAAATGTACATGTTAGAGTGTATTCACTGTTGCAGTCATTACACTTGGGTTATCCTCCTGGCAGGCTACCCGCAGTCGGCCTGAACTCCAAAGTCTTGGTCCGGCGTCTGTTGCCGTCTCCTCTTCCCTGACGTCAGTGCGCCAGGGGTATAAAAGATGCAGCCAACGCCATTTTCTTCAACTTTTCTTGCCCCAGATGTCAGGTGCCCCCAAAAAGGGTAGGCTAAAGATTTTGCAAATAAAAATGCATGCACTAACAAACATTACCTTCATCTACAAACAAATACACCACATAGGTTGTATAGAATAGAGAAGTACAGATAAGTTCCAGCAATGTAAGGGGGATGGTGGGAGGGTAACCTGGACTGCAACAGTGAATACACTCCAACATCTACATTTATGGTAGGTACACAACTGTACTATGTTCATTATGTGTTTCACTGTTGCAGTCATTACACTTGGGTTGAGTCCCAAAGCTGAGCTTGGGTGGCTGGGCCTAAATAGAATTAGGAGTGGCTATGAGGCCCTGCAGAACTGCAGTGGCGAAGCCTGCTCTGGATTTAGAGTAAAGAGGTAAATGGTAGTGCTTTGTAAAAGTGTGCAATGAAGTCTAAGTTACAGCCTCCAAAATGTCCTTGGTTGGTAGTCCTCTGAGGAAGGCTGCTGAAGTGGCTGCTGCTCTGGTTGAATGTGGCCTAATGCCCTTAGGCAGGAATTTGCCATGTTGTGAATAGCAGAAACGAATGCAGTGGACTATCCATTTTGAAAGAGTCTGCTTTGAGATGGCTTTTCCTTGCGATCCTGCAGCATATGCCACTAAGAGTTGCTCAGTCTTTCTGAAAGCTTTGGTTTTGTCCAAGTAGAAGCGTAACTGTCTGTGTATGTCCAAAGAATGCAGAAGTCTCTCCCCCTTATTCTGTGGGTTTGGATAAAAGGTAGGCAAATGAATGGTTTGGTTAAGAGCCACACTGGACACTACCTTAGGCATAAATGTTGGGTTTGTCCTCAGAGAAACCCTGTCCGGATGGAAAATTATAAAAGGTTCCACAGCCATTAGTGCCTGTAACTCTGAGACTCTTCTTGCTGAAGTTATTGCTAGGAGCAGAGCTATTTTCCATAAGAATTTTATCTCAGCTGTATTGGCTGGCTCAAAAGGAGGCCGTGTGAGTTTTTCCAAGACAAAATTGAGGTCCCATGCAGGTATTGGCGCTCTCCTTGGAGGTCTTATGTTTTTGGCCCTCTGGGGTACTGCCTTAGCAGTGGATGTGAAAAAATAGGTGGGTCCGTATTGTAATGAGCTGAAATGGCAGAGGTATGGATCTTAATTGAGGAGAAGGATAGGCCTTTGTCCAGCATCTCAGTTAGATATTGTAAAATCTGAGGAATATTCGGTACAAGCGTGTCAATTCCTTGTGCCTGGTTCCAAGCACAGAATCTCTTCCATTTTTCTGCATAAGATTTTCTGGTGCTGGGCCTCCTGGCCTCCAAAATAACATCTGTAACTGCTTTAGAGAGAGGTGTGCTCTGAATGGTTACATTATCCACCGTGCAGCCAGATTTTGGATTCTGAGTTGGCTGTGCAGGATCGGATTGTTTTGTTGGGTCAGTAAATGAGGAATTTGAGGCAATGTCCAGGCTGGGCCTTGAGACAATCTCTTTAGGATTGGGTACCAGTGCTGGCGTGGCCAGTCTAGGGCAATCAGTATCATTTTTGGTTTCTCGTCTGACCTTTAGGAGTACCTTGGGAAAGAGAGGCAGTGGAGGAAAGGCATATACCGTAAGGGTTAATGACAGAGCATCCAGTTTTCATGCTTGCTTGTGATAAGTCCTTGTGCAGAATCTCCGTAGTTGGCAGTTGTGAGGGGAGACAAATAAATCTATGTCTGGGCATTTCCTTGTTATCATGCTGAAGATTTGCGGATCTAGTTTCCACTCGTGAGGATCCATGAAGTTTCTGCTTAGTTCGTCTGCTAGAGTATTTGTCTTTCCTGGCAGGAACTGTGCTTGCAGGTGTACTTGATCAGTCAATGCTGTGTTCCACAAAGTCATGGCTTGTCTGCAGAGGGGATAGGAATGTGTGCCTCCCTGCTTGTTTATGTACCATGACTGTAGTATTGTCTGTCTTTATCAGCAGTTGTCCTGGATGAAGTAAATCCTTGAAGGCTGTCGGGGCATTCTGAACAGCTAGCATCTCTTTTTGATTGATATGAAGATGTATTTGGCTTGCGGGTCATGTGGTCTGTATACATTTTCCTGCCATGTGGGCCCCCCAGGCATAATCCGATGCATCTGTTGTTATTGTCTGCCTGGCTGTGGGTAAAGTGAATGGCTGCCCCTGTTGTGGTGACAGGCCTGTGCCCACCATCGAAACTCCTGTTGCAGGCAGGGAATGAGGGTAATTAATGTTTCCAGGCTGTGGCAATGTTGAGTCCAAACACTTTTTAGATACCATTGTAGTTTCGGCATATGCAGTCTTGCATATGGAATTAGTAGAATGCAGGATGCCATGAAGCCCAAAGCCTGCAGAAATTTTCTTGCAGATAACTGGGTCTTTGTTGCCAACATTTCGAAGTAAGAAGTCAGTTGCCTTTGTTTGTCTGGCGTGAGATAAGCCATCTGGGCAGTTGTATTTAAGCTTGCACCCACGACTATTACTTCTTGAGAGGGTACTAGTTTTGATTTCTTTTTTTTTTTTGTTTACCGTGTACCCTAGGCAAATTAGTAATCTTTTTACAAACGCCAGATGCTTCAGTAGAATGTCCTTGTTCTCTGCTTGAATAAGGCAGTCGTCCAAGTAAGGATATATTTGAATCCCTCTGTCTGCAAAAAGCAATTACTGGTGCCAGGCATTTTGTGAAGACCCTGGGCGCAGTAGATAAGCCAAAGGGCAGTGCAGAGAATTGGTAGTGCATTGAGCCAGCTATGAATCTGAGGTATCTTCTGCAAGATTGTCTGATTGAGACATGCAGGTATGCCTCTTAGGTCCAAAGTTACAAGCCAAGCCTTCATGCCCAGCATGGGCAGAAGCTGCTGCAGAGTCATCATTTTGAATTTTGGAACGTCCAGAAAAGTGTTAAGAATAGACAGGTCCAGTATTGGTCTCCAGGCTTTGTCCTTTCTGGGTACCAGGAAAAGTCTAGAGTAAAATCCTTGTCCCTGCTCTTGCTGTGGTACTCGCTGAATGGCCCTCATGTCCATGAGGGATGAAACTTGTTTTTGTGCCTCTACCCATTGATTGTGTGGCAGGTCTGGCATACCTTTTGCCTTTGGCAGGGTGTGAAAGTGGAACCTGGAACACTATATTCAAGACCCATTTGTCCTGGGTGATCATGCGCCAATTTTGTGAAAAAAAAGTGCTAGTTTTCCCTCCAAGGGGGCTGCCAAAAGATAAATGCTTGGTATTGGCAGAGGAAAGTCATTGGGACTGTTTCCTATAAGGCTGTGATTTGTCTTCTCCACTTTTGGAGGTAGAAGCACCCCACTGTTTAGGCCTGTATGAGCCTTGGGCCTGGGATCTGCCTCTAGGGTGTCTGTATCTGCCTCTTTGTGGCCTGTCTGACACTGAAAAGGACCAATTCTTTGAAGGCCAGTTCCTGCTAAATCTAGGTGGCTGTACCTGTAAGAAATCCTTAACTGTCTGCATAGGTTTCGCTTTATCCTCCATTTTCTTCAACACCTCTTCTTCCTTAACACCAAACAAAGTATCATGCTGTAAAGGAGCATCCAATAATTTTGCTTTAACATGATCAGGTAGATTCTGTTCATTTAACCAAGCATGCCTTCTAATGACAGAACCCACAACAGCAGCCCTGCAAGAGGCCTCCAGTGAATCAAAACCACATTGCAAAGTATGCTTTCCCACTTGTTCAGCTGCATGCAATTAATCCTGCATTTCCTTGCTGTCTGGACATTCAGAATAACATTTTCTGTTTTAGCAGTGTCATTAAATATTGCTGATATTTAAGCATATGAAACTGACAATTTAAAGCCCTTACAGCCAAGGTAGCAAAAGTGTAAACTGTTTTCCCCCATCTGTCCAGTGCCCTAGAATCCCTATCAGTGGGGACAGGGTTTTTTGCAGTGGAAGCCTTGACCCCTTTGGGACCCCAAGATACAGTTTCTGGGTCAGCACCAGGGTTTTTATATAGAAATTTATGAGAATCTGGAACCCTGTAGTATCTGTCTGGCTTAACCGGTGCAGGGGGTAGAGAGTCAGGATACAGGCCGGACTCTGAAAATACATCTACAATGTCTAGAACAGGTGGAATAGCAAGAGGTCTGTGCTGAGGTAGTAAAAGAAAGTCCCTGAGCCTTTTCTTATATTCTGAGTAATCCTGGCTCTCCTGGTGAAAGTGCTCCCTCATGGTATGCAGGGTTTCCCCAAAGGAATAATCCTCAGGAGAAGAGGCTGAAGGAATAGACTCTTCAGCATCAGAATCCTCATAGGGAGGAAGAGTGTCCCTGTTCAGAAGGGGAGTCAGAAGAAATGGAAACCGGATCTGAAGATTCATATTCTGTCTCTTGCCTAGGCCTCTTATCAGGAGGGGGATGGGAACCCCTGATCAAAGTAATTAGGTCTTTCATGCCTAAAAAACAGATGCTTAAAATGGCCGAAGTCTGTCCAGGAGAATGCTGTACTTGTTTCTTTGTCTTTACAGCTGCTTTAGTCTTTGCCTTTGAAGCGGAGGTTGTCTTTACAGCTGCTTTAGTCTTTGCCTTTGAAGCAGAGGTTGGCTTTACATACAACTGTATAGGTCTGAAAACACCCTCAGAAGCCGATGCCTGCTCAGCGGCCCCGGACCCATCTGAGGGAATAGTTTCCTTGACTATCCAGAGGCCTAGTTGGCTCCACGTGGGAGTCAGAAGCGGCCTGTGGCTCTGAGGTAGCGGGCATCAGGGGCTGCGAAAGCGCCTCACTGAGAACCAGCGAACCGGCTACTGGCTTAGCGGAAGCCTTGTCTTCAGTTTTGGACCTTGGATGCCTGTCCTTTTCCTTGCGCTTTTTATAAACTCCGGTCGTCGGCTGTTCCCATGGCATTATATAATTACATTTTCGGCCAAAGTAATGAAAGGCAAAATCGTACCGACGCTTAATAGTGCGTTGGTTAAATCTAGCACAAAACCGACAGCTAGCAACATCGTGGTCAGGGCCTAGGTAAGGAATACAGTAAGAATGAAAATCCTTATGAGGTATTTGCTTCCCACAAGAACTTTTTCTGACATCTGTCTGGAGCAAGGAAAAAGTTTCCCCAACGGGGTACTTAGCTTTAATGAAGACTTCGGATCTGAATTTCAATTCTGAAAATCTCAGGAGTCGGACGACCGGCACTTGTGAACTGCTTTTGCTTCGGGCACCGCACGGCAAGAAAGACTGAAGAAAATGGCGTTGGCTGCATCTTTTATACCCCTGGCGCACTGAAGTCAGGGAAGAGGTGACAGAACAGATGCCGGACCAAGACTTTGGAATTCAGGCCGACTGCGGGTAGCCTGCTAGCAGGATAATCCAAGTGTAATGACTGCAACAGTGAAACACGATGAACATCAGTGATCAGGAGGGGGCGAGCCCGCTGACCCAGAAATAGACTCAGAGAAAGGAGACCTTTCAAAATTACTTATTCTTCCTCCTGTTGAGAGTCCTGGTAGAGAAATTTTGACAAATCCCACACTGAGGAGCCACAGTCAGGTGGGAGACATTCAGACAGTAGGCACATAAGTCACGGCCATTGGAAAGTGGTAACTTACGGCTGTAGTCCTTACACTGCTTCAAACCAATGCTACTTTTATCTGACAATGGTGTGGAGAAGAAGAACAGTACCAAAAGGAAGAAGAAAGGCTGCCCAAAAAAAGGGTAAGAAGAGAAAGGAAGGATTACCAACGATGGTAATGAAGAATTACCACAAGGTAAGAAAAGAGGGTAATAAAGGGAAAATACTAAAGGGAAAGAGTTTAAAGTATAGGATAGGGTAGGAAAATATTAGTATAAACTAGAGAGAAAATTTAAATTAAGAACAATGTAGAAAACTTTCAAAAAATTAGACACTTAGCTGAGTGTGGCTTGAAACGGCTGTACAGCAACGCAGCAAACATCTGAGAAAACAGGGAGCAGAGCATTCTGGGTTGGACCTTGGGTCGAGAGTTTGTGGTCGACTCGAGCTTGATATTGGCCGGCTCGGTTCCGAGGATGGAGCTGACAACCCATCAGTAAGGAATGAACAAAGATTAACAACATCAGATCCTATTTTTATCTAACTGTCCTTCTGCTGATCCTGCTGTGGTGTCAGTTTCTTCCGACAAACCTAAACATTTGCCCTCTGATAAGGATATCAGGGTACTGAAGAGAAATGGCAAAAAACTTTACACTCCGTCTACTTTGGTTTTCAGGGCTATTACCTGTAATCTCTGTCCTCCCTGATCCTGATGGCAAATCCTCTGCCTTAAGTTTTTTAGGTTCTGCTTCTCAAGTAGATCGCCAATCTGTTAAGTGTAGCTATGATGCTGCAGACACCTCTTCTAGGGCTGCGGCTTTTGGGTCCGTCATGAGATGTTATTTTCTTGGCTTCCTCTCCAGTCTCTTCCTGAGGATATAAAGACCAAGTTGTTGGATGCTCTTTTGGATAATACTCATCTTTTTGAGACTGCTGCTGCTGACTTGCTTAAGTCACTTCAAGAGAAAGGCAAAGGCCTTGCAGGACATTAAACATATTTTTTTTCCTATCCTTAAGTTCCAGAGGAATTAACCTTCTAGATCTGCTTTCATTTGCAGGCAACCCCGCCAGGCCTCCAAAGACAAGAAGGGTGGGAGGCAGGCTGCCTCTGCTAAGACTTCCTCAGATTTCTGTGGCCCAGAAGCCTCCTTTATCTGACAAGCCTTCTTTGACAATTCACCCCCCACCTACCTTTAGACCACGTTCCTTTGTCCCTTTGGCTCTGTCCTGTCTCTTCCAAATTGGCATCTCATCACTTCAGACTCTCGGGTTTTTTCTATCATCAGTCAGGGTTAGTTCGTGGTATGGAAATCTTCCCCTCCTTTTTCTGGGATTCCTCAACCTCCTCTAGAGTGACTTCCTCATTTCCCAGAGGTTTTAACGTCCCTGCTGAACCAAGGGACCATTCGACCTGTCCCTCTTCCCAAGTGGGAGAGTGTTTTTATTCCAGGATGTTCCTGGTTCCTCAAAAGAAGCGCACTTGGAAACCTCTTCTGGAGCTCTCCCGACAACACCTTTCTCAAGGTCCCTTCTTTTCAGATGCTTGCTCTTCAAACTGTTTTATTAACCCCAGCTTTTATGGTGTCTTTGGATCTGAAAGATGCTTACCTTCAATATCCCTATTCACTCTCTCCTCAGGAAGTATATATTTTTCTTTGAGTCTCTCATTTTCAGTTTTCTGCTTTGTCCTTCAGCCTCTATACTGCCCCAAGGGTATTCACAAAATGCCTAGCTCCTGTGATTGCCTTCTACAGGCTCCAAGACATTCAGATTGTTCCTTATCTAGGTGACCTGTTGCTTCAGGGCACCTTCTCTCTGTTGATTGCTGCAGGATCTGCAGCTCACCACCTCTCTACAACTTTCAAAAGTCCGTCCTAACTCCTTCTTAGGATTAATTGCATCTGGGTTGCAGGATTCAGACGGTGCCAATGTTGGCCTCTCCTCCTCCTCCACAGGTATTGCCATTGACAGTCTTTTTTCAGTCTCTTCTTCCTCTGACTGCCATGCCAGCCAGGGAATTTCTTTGGGGCCCTGGGATTCATAGCCTCTTCTATTCCAGTGCTTCCTCTTGCCAGACTGCATATGCAGAAACTTCAATGGTACCTCAAGTTGGTTTGGCTGCAGCATCACCACCCTCTTTCAGTGTACCCCTACTTCCCTGTCTCAAGAAGGAATCCGAGTGGTGAATTCAACAGTTCGCTCTCAATCTAGGCCGGCACTTTCAGCCTCCAGTCCCCTTCTCAACAGCTGTTCACTGATGCCTCAGATATGGGGTGGGGGGAATCTCTTGGTCAACTGCAAGTTCAGGGTCTTTGGCTTTCCCATCAGAAATCAGAACATATCAGCATCAAAGAGGCGAGGTCTCAGATTCTGGCCCTTCAGGCTTCTCACCCCATGTTCTCACCTGGCCCTTTAAAGGTGTAGGCATACAACACTACAGTGATGTGGTATGCCAACAAGCAGGGGGGGGGGGCACAATATCTTGCCTCCTCTGCAGGATGGCGCTTCACGCTTGGGAAGTGGCTCTCAGTTATCAATTAACTCCTCAGGCAGTATATATTCCTCGACAGTACAGTCTTGTGGCAGACTCTCTGGGCAGGTCCAAAACACAGACTCACAGAGACACGTTTCTGGACATTGTCCATTGGTGGGTTATTCCTCAGATAGATCTTTTTGCCTCCCCTCTGAACAGGCAGATTCCACTTTTTTGCTCCAGAGTGCCATGCCATCTGGCCTAGAAGATGGATGCCCTATCCTTTCTGTAGAAGGGAAAGTTTCTTTATGCTTTCCCTCCTCTTCCTCTGTTTCCAAGAGTCCTGCAGAAGATTCAGCTAGACTCCCCAAAAATCTTGCTACCGACTCCCTTTTGGCAGAGACAGCACTGGTTCCCCCTCTATCTGGCCAGGGGCAATCATTACAAGTTACCTCATCGGTTGGATGATCTCACACGGGACAAGGGATCTCTCATGCATCCCCACTCTAACTGACATTGTGAGTGATAGAGTTTTGATCCCCTTCAGGCACTTCTTTTCTGAGGACGTGCTCAGGGTTTTACAGGCGGTAAGGAAACCCTCAACCAGAAAATCTTACATGTCCAAATGGAAAAGATTTGCAGTCTGGTACCATGCTCGTAACCAGGACCCTTTTCCAGTGAGGGTCCCTCTGGTCCTCTCTTATCTGTGCGTGTTGCTCAGTCTTGCTCAGTCTAGCTTAGCCTATTCTTCTTTGAAGGTCCATTTGTCAACTATTCTGGTCTTCTGCCCTTGACTCCTCCTTTGACTTCTCATTTTGAAATTGATTTCTTAAAGGTGTCCTGCATATTAGGCGTACAAAGAAACTTATTCCTCCTCTGAGACCTTAATTTTGTTTTGGATAAATTGACTCAGGCTCCTTCTGAGCCTAATGCTTGTGCTTCTTTGCAACATTATACCTGTTTTGTTGCTGGCTCTTACTTCTGCTTAGAGGGTTTCTGAGCTTCAGGCCCTTATGGCCTTTCCCCTTTTTTTTTTGTTTTTTCACAGTGACAGGGTGTCCCTTTGAACTAATCCTTCTTCTATGCCCAAGGTGGTAAAGGAGTTGTCCTTAAATAAATCAGTACAACTCCCTTCCTTTTCCCCTTTTCCTCAGTCTGCATGCTTTGGATTTGCACAAACAGGTCAGGTACTATAAGGATAAAACTAGGGCAAAGTTGGGTCAGCTTTTTGTTTCCTTTCATCCTAGGTCTTTGAGTTTGGGTGCTTCTAAGCAAGCCATCTCCTCCTGGAAATCTAAGGCTATTTTGTTTTGTTATTCTTTTCATGGCAAGTCTGCTTCCGTTAGAGCTCATTCTACTAGGGGTGTTGTCTCTTCTGATGCCTTTAAGGGGTTGGATGCGAATTCCATCCTTGAAGCTGCTACTTGGTCTTCAGGGCATACCTTTACTAAGCATAAGTTGAACATGGTTTCGAGGGCCAGAGCAGATTTTGCTGAAACCATTTTATGTGGGTTTGTTGGACTTTTCTCAGCCTTCCACCTCCTATTCCGTTTCTTGTGCTTTTCACTCTCCCCTCTTTAAGGAATACTGCAACAGTGATACAGAAGAACATAGCACAGTTTACCATAACAGTAAATGTCCTTCTCTTCACTGTTGCAGTAGTTGCTCCCTCCCTCCAAACCCCTGTCGTTTATTCTGCATTTTTTTTTTCTGGATGCGCATGGACTCCTTTGCACTATGACAATTTTTCTCTTTTGGGGCAATTCAGTTCTGGGTAGTTGGATCCATACATCCCTTTCATGCCCTACACACTGTACAAAGAGCCTAAATGTGATGTATGGCGCAAACAAGATCTTTTTCAGGCTTATCCATACTGGCCGAGCAACGAGCTGCCAGAGGCGGGACATCCCTTCTTTAAGGAATAATGCAACAGCGAAGAGAAGGACCTCATCTGTTGTGGTAAGATTTTACAGAACTGTACTTTTAACACTTCTGCAAGAGTAAGTAGAACAAAAGGTTCAACAGCATTAAACTGTATACAAAGCCTATTTCCAAAGGAAAATTATTTTTTTTTTTTGGTGGGGGGGGGGGGGGGGGCAAATGTCTCTACTCTCATTCCAACTCAGTCACAGTATCAAACAACCCAATGGCAATCAAGCAATAAGGAAAAACGTATTGCTGTCATAGTCAGGACAGCATAGAGTATAGCAGAGGAGCAGCAACATCCAGCAAAATGAAAACTGATGAGCTAGCCACCATTGTAGGCTTTAACTTGAAAGAGAAATTGTTGGCACATTTCAAAGAAAGGCCACGAGTATAACTCTGTATACAGCCACCCTTCTGTTCTCTCAGGCAGTACAACAGAAGCAATCACCTATGTGAAGATAGGAAACAATGGGAAAGCAGTACTTTTAAGAGGTCTTGAAGGCTGAAGTGGTATGCCAAAAGAATGTAGTGCAAAATGTAACACGAGAAATCAACAAAAAAGTGGTAATAGTAAATTAATACCAGAGAATCTCAATGGAGGCAGTCGGGGGGGGTTACCATGACCTGCGAAAGAAACTCAAGTACGACCTGGGTAATTTGCACAAGACAGAAAAGGGCAGACTGGATGAAACACTGTTTTAGCCAAGCAAGCTATGGAAAAAAAAAAAAAAAAAAAAAAAAAAAAACAAACAGCCCAAAAACAAAACCAGCCAGCCAGCTCTATGGTGCAGAAAGATAAAGGTCTGACTACAACCCAGGTTCAAGCAGCTGCTTGGGCACTGCTGCAGGAATTGGATGTGGAGGGTGAAGTCCACTTGCCCAGCCTGGGAAAGAGACGGGAAGCCCAGTCTGCTGCAATACTGACACCCAGCAGAGACTGGGTGCTGCAACATTGTAGGATGAAGTGCCCAAGGCAAGCGCCCAACAATGTAGGGCACTCATATGCTGCACACAAAACAGGCACACGCATGGAAGCATGGACAGTTCGGCAAGTCCCACTGGAGTCAAGGCTCAACTCCTGGCTGCGGGCAAAATGCAAGTTATTTGACAATCAGTTAGCTAAACCTCGATAAAAGCTCCTAAACACTGCAGTCATACAATCATGAAACACACCCATCCACAGCAATTACAAAATAATGGGAGACAGATGCATACAACAAATCAGCATGGTGCCATGAAGTAAATTATGCTTGCATGGAGAAATACAGCAGTCAGGCCCACCTAAAAAGGCAAACATCTGCAGCGTGTCCAGCCGATTGAGCACAAGTGATGCCATTTACTATGTGGAAGCAAAGTTTGACAAAACGTTATTCAATGTGGAAAGAACAGTAGTCACGAAAAGCACTAAAAACACAGAGGTGGCTCACAAACAAATGTCAGAGAGTGACATGCTCTTCTCTTATGAGCAGATATTGGTGTAGGAAGTATGGCACTACTTGAATTACTTCACATCTCAACTCTTCATGCCACTGGTGTAGCTAAATGTAGGTCAGCAGCTTAAACTAGGGCATCCAAGCTGACATAATAAAATGTTTCCTGGTAAATGACTGAATGATTTAAAAATTGCAAAATATCATGTACCTATCGAAGCAGGTCGTTAATGAAAAGAACTGTAAGCACCAGTAAGTTTAAGTATGCAAATTAGCATACAGGAATGCAAGTAATAACAGAATTTAGTAGCCAGTGATTACATACCATTCAGATTTATACACACAACCAATTTGTATATTTCACAGCAGTAAAGCAGGCTTTAAGCTTACTGCTTCTGCTCAGTGCACCTGGACACAGTGCCGTTAAGCAGTAATCCTGTGACTTGCCTTTATGGAAGAACTAGGGAGCATAGTTTGTAGGTTAAAAAAAACTGAATGACCTTACACTTAGTCTCATGGGATCAGCTTTTAGAGAGAAACACACACTCTAATAAATCATTTTTCTGAGCTGCATTCAGACAGGGCACTTTTACAATACAATGCTAGAAGACCGTTACTGTTCATTGGCTCATACTTAAGAATGAAACCTAATACGGTTCTGCTCCTCAGGTCATATATGTCCAGCACTTGTAGTTAAAGCAATTAAGCCTAATTTTTGTACCCCTTTTAAATTGAGTCTCTTTCGGCTTTTCCCGGTTAGGGGTCGCCACAGCGGAACTCCGGTCTGCTAATGATTGGCAGTTGATTTTTTTACGTACCGGCTTGCCAGGCCTGACGCACAACCTTCAACGAAGGTACGCCCATTCACGCATGTCTCCACACAGAAGACGCTCTAGCTGAGAATCGAACCGGACAGCGTCTTACTGTGTTGTACCCCTTTTAAATACTGCTATTAATTCTTTCCAAAAAGGCTGCATACCTGTTTCTACAACAAAGCAAGGCATCCAGAGCTGAAGAGTTCCCCATATTTGTCCGTGTCATAATACTGTACAAGGACATGAAACTTCTCAGACTGATTTCCCTTGTAGTGCTACTAGGGATTCTGTTTTCTGTTGCAGTACGTTCCCTGAACTGTGTAGTGTGGTTGAAGTGAATATCTACCACAATTTGGAAATGCCTTTATGTGAAGCCTTGCTGTCCATTTAACTGTGTGTGCAATAATTTGCAATTAATTGGATTGAGAATCATCCAAGATGGCTTAGTCACTGACCACGCCATCTCACAGGGTTCTACAGAGGTTCTCAATGACACGCTACTCACAAGCAGAAACCAGACGATGGTAAAACAGGCCTCTACAAGAAGGCAAGGTCACACAGGTCTATTATATTTCCAATGTATGCACCAACATGCAGCATCATAAATGAAGAAAAAATGAAAATGCTGAACTATCAGGATGGCACTATAGTAAAGAAAATTTATGTCACAGTACACTCTGTGGGATTACTTAAACATGGTGCGCTGTGTCTTGTTACTTTGCTATCTTAGTCTATGGGGCTGTGCATTCCAGTTTTCTTATACAGAAAAAAAACAAAAACATATACTCAGTGTAATTAGTCCATTCATTTCCATCACCATTAATGCCTTCCAAACGTCAACCGCCTTTCAGAAGCTAGAATTCAATACTACACACTGCTTGAAGCCCTTTAACCCTAAAAGTAAGAACATGACATGGTCATTGCTCAGATAGGAATGACTTGTGAAGCACCCAGGAATGACTTGTGATGCACCCCTTTAATAACATAAAGAGGAACATGATGGAGCTCTTGGCATATCTCTAAAGATGGAATAAATCTAATCTTGAGAAGTATTCTACTACAATAACAAGTTATGCTACAATATAAGCAAACGACAACACACTTCAGTAATTGGCTTAGTTATTGGTCCTCTATTAAGACACCCAACATGTACCAGTTTCAAGTGAAACAAAAGGTGATCCTGCCTATTTTGCACCTATATCCCTAGGGCTTTTTGCACACTGGCTAAGACATTCTTTTTTTTTTTTTTTTTTTTGGCAATGTCAGTTTGCTTAGACACCCAGCCTAGTAAATCCAAATTCAAACCTGGCAAACATCTCAGCAATGCTGCTCAACACTAGGGGCCTAAAAAAGCCCTCAAATTCTGGCCTTATGGATTCAAGAAAATATGGATACTTTTATTATCACTGTAACCTGGTTCCAGTGCATTGACAGCATTCTTATTACTAGGTTTTGCTATCTACAAATGTAACAGCAATGAATGCGGCTAGTTAAGTAACTGGCTAGTAAATACACTGCATGGATGCCGGGAAAGAAGAAATACAGAGGACCTGAAAGAAAATCAGCTACAAAAGGTGAGGAAAAAAACACGGACTGGGTAGAGTACTGCAGCTGTTCAGCAAAAAGCAGTGTAAGCTCCAGACACAACTTCCAGTAACCTACAGGAAAGTATAAGACTCTCTGTCAAACTGGATCCATTTAGTGTAGATGCACACTAAATGGATCCAGGTTATGACAGACACCAAAACAAAAAACCTCTTCCATTTGGAGAAGTAGGATTTTATACTATTGGGTTTCCTGGGCTCCTGCAGGACCCAAAGCACATTCTCATGATTTTGATTCCACACAGACACCTTTTTTCTATCTCTCACACTGCCAGTTGAAGAGTGGACAGGTGGGCATGAATGACAGATCCCTTGTCTTGTGTGAGAAGGGATAACCTGTGAGGTAACTTGTGACGATTGCCCTTGGCTAAATGCAGAAGAGGGAACCAATACTGTCTTTGCCAAAAGGGAGTCAATAAGATTCTGGGAGCTTCCAGTTGAATTTTGAACAGGACTTTTGGAATGAGGGGTAGGGGAGGGAATGTATAAGGAAACATCCCCTTCTAAGAAAAAGAGAGCGTTCACTTTCCACATCAGAGGACCCGGGACTCTGGCACAAAACAGAGGAAGCTGTCTGTTCAAAGGGGAAGCAACTAGATCTAATTGAGGAGTACCCCACTTGTGGACAATGTACAGAAATGCATCCCTGTGAAGCATCCATCCGTGGGATTGCGTTAAGGACATGCTAAGAGTGTTTGCCACAATGTTTGACCTTAGGGAATGTAAACTGCCTAGAGAGTCACTTGATAATGGACAGCAAGATCCCATACTAGGAGTGCCAACCGGCAAAGTAGGTTAAGACCTTGCCCCCCAACCCCCATTTGTTTATATACCACATCACTGTATTGCCTACAAATGCCTTGAGATGTCCTGTGGAGAAAAGATGAAAAGCCTGAAGAGCCAGCAGAAGAGCTCTCATCTCTTTGAAATAGATGTGCCCCTCCTGTTGAAGAGGAGACCAGACTCCCTGCACCTTTAAGAAGCCAAAAGCTGCTCCCCATCCCACATCTGAAGAGTCTGTAAAGAGATCCCGAGAGGGAAGAGGGAAATAAAAAGGAAACCCTGGGGTTTAAAGACAACTACTGGATCAACCACAAGTTCCTCTTCTACCTTGTTGCAAGAAGGAATTACAAAGTGTAGAGGATGTGCATGTTGAAGCCAAAATGACTTCAGGAACCACTGAAATTTTCTCATGTGGAGTTTGACCAGAGGGAGCATACAGATGGTGGATGCTGTGATGATGTGAGGTACTGCCAGCCATGCCAGAAGTAGGGCAGTGAATGTGTAACTTATGCTAGCACAGCTAGCTGAAATTTTGTAAAGAAGTATGCCATTTGTATATCAAACTGATCTGTACAGATGCTGATTTTGAAAAATGTATTTGTAAAGTTGCTTGTGTTAAAATGCATCAATAGTTTGTCCTGCTAGACAGAAAAAAATATATACATGTATTATTGTAACTGTTTAAAGGTATATGTTTTAACAGAGGATACTGGAACAGAAGAGGTTAAGCTCAGTCCCAGCTAACTTTGGAAAATAGTTAAAATTGAAGTGGGCCATAAAGATTGTATCCTATAGTTCTGATTGCAGCCACAGATGAAACGTCTGTGAGAAGCCTGGCTTAGTATCTCTGTAGAAGTAGAAGTGTTAAAATTGTTTTATGACTTCCAGGAGTTTTTTTATTTTGTTGACCGGGCTAGTCTAGCTGGATACATGTCCATTTTCAGTAGAGGCCCGGGGAGAAAAGCTCCACACACGAGTTGCAGCAGATCTTAGCAACGTCTGATGTGTGTGTATTATTGACACATAGGTGCTAAATCCCGGCAGCTTCTAGCCAAAGGGGATACTGTGGGAACCAGAAAGCAGGTGACAGATGTGTCATCCTGTAAGCTATGCCAGAAATAATATTTAGATATACTGAGAAGACTCTCAGCCAGACTGAGAAGTCTGTTTCTTGGAACCTGACATAGAAGGATCCCCTCACCTACTTCATCTTGCCTTGCTCTAGTAAGTGAGCAAGGGAATAACAACTCTTTAGATTAGTCAGGAAAATACAGTGAGAGTAGTCAACTACTGTTTTTCTGTATCTGTGGGAATCTATTTGCCAGTGTTATTTTTAATATTTCCTGTGATTGAAACTCTGGTGTTTACTGTAAATAAATAGTTCATATTCTTTTATTATTTACTATTAAATATATTTAAACTTGTCATTGTGGACAGTCCTTTAGAAAATACTTTAACCTATGAAAGTACTCGTAACTACTGCTGACACTGTAGCCACTCCTGAAAATCTTATTGTTTGGTCAACATTACCATTGGTATTAGTATAACTGGATACCCTTTTAAGAGCCTTATAGTAACCGACTGGTGGCACTGAATCTACCTTACAGTCTGAGTAAAGTTGGTAGAGCAGGTAATCTGTGCCAGCCTTTCCCAGGTGTGTGTGTGTGTGTGTGTGTGTGTGTGTGTGTGTGTGTGTGTGTGTGTGTGTGTAAAAATTAAATGTCAGACTGTGTGTCTCGGCTACTTGTAGCAGGGACACAAAGCAAATGTTTCACAGAGAAGGTGCTGGAGGACTTGGCTTGGACAGTCGGCTGAGGACTTAACCCAACAGCTGAGCCTTATTGGGGCCCTGGAGGGAGACAGATATAAAGAAATCCCAAGCCTGGGCTGACTGTGTTCCCAAGGGAAATTACGCTTGATGCATAGAGGTCTACATCTGGAAATATATCCATTTTTGTTCCAAAGTAAACATCCCCTCCATTTTCAGTGGTGAGGATTTGGGCTCCATGACTACTAGCCCAGAATGGGGACATCACAGATGCCAAGAAATGCACAGCTCTCAAACTCCCTGGCTGTAATGGAGGCCAGAGGAAGAAGAGTTTGAAAGAAGGAAATCAGAGAAGGCCTTGGGGGAGGCAGGGATGCCAGCGTAGGCACCATCTGAATCCTGCAACATGGAAAAACATGGTCCTGAGAAGGAGTCAGAGAATACTTTGTTGGAGATTATTGTGGATCACAGGCTCTGAAGAGGAGAAATGGCAAAATGAAGATTTTGCAACAGGATCTCTGGAGAGGATGCCTGAATCAGCAGGTCATCCAAGTAAAAAAAAATACTTGGATCCCCTGAAGCCTGCAAAAAGCAATCACAGGAGCGAGGCATTTGGTGTATACCCTTGAGACAGCAGAAAGGCCAAGCGGCAAAACAGAGAACTGAAAATGCCAGGAAGCAATAGAGAAATGTAAAAACTTCCTGAAAAGGGGATGAATCGGAATATGTCAATAAGCATCCTCGAGTTCCAGAGACACCATATAAGCCTGAGGAAGAAAGAGGGAACAGAGTCTGAAGGGACACCATTCGAAAAGTGGGCACTTCCAGAATTTAGATGAGAGAGGTCTAGAATAAGTCTCCAAGTACCCTCTTTTCTGTGTACTAGAAACATCCTGGAGTAAACCCCCTTTCCCCTTTGGGCCACAGGCACCTCTTCAATACTGCCCAGAGTCAAAAAGTCACAAAACACCTCTGGAATAAAATGAGAGTTATTCCCAAGGAGGCTAAAGAATGCCCACAAAAAGGGGACAGAATTTCTACACTACAAAATACCCCTGGCGAATAATAGACAAAACCCGAGTCCTGAGTAATCTGAAGCCAAACAGGAAGAGAAAGGCAAAAAGGGGAATGTGGCTGGGAAGAGACTGATAGTCAGACAGCACCTGGTTTATCTGAAAAGGAAGACTTCAGAGTCCCAAGTCTGAGCAGCTTTAGCAGGAAGAGCCTGCTTACCATTATTTTTGCTCTTAGGAAGATGGCGAGATTGCCTGCGAAAAAAGAGTGGCTTATTGGGGTAGTTTCTCTGAAAACTAGGAACAGGAGAGACAAACACGTTCGAGTTCTTGCAAGGCCTTCCCCTTATCTTGAAGGGACTTAAACAAATCAGCAGCAGCCTCCCCAAACAGATGCTTATTATCAAGAGGGGCATCCATCAGTTTAGCCTTGATATCATTACATAAATGGTCGAAGCCAAAGCCAGGAATACTTCCTCATCACGGACCCAAAAGCAGCAGCCCAAGAAGAAGCATTTGCTGCATCATAACTACACTTGATGGAATGATGAACAACCTGTGAAGAAGTCCCCAACAGGGAAGGATCAGAAGTTTTACCTTCAGAGTCTAGCTCATCAGAAATAACCTGACAAACCTGAGAAAGGTGAGCCAGCACATACATACCTGGACATACTGGGTCTGATAATTAACAGCTCTAAAAGCCAAGGTAGCGGAGGTGTAAACCTTCTTACTTGGCCTTTGTATGGTTCTCCTTATCTTTCCATGATTCTCTTTATCAAAAGGCAGCAACTTGGATGATGGGAGCAACTGAAAGGGCTTATTCACAGGCTACAGACACAACAGTGGAGTCAGCAGCAGGATACTTGTATAAAATGTTACAGTCCTCAGGCACCCTATAAAATCTATCAGGTTTCTTGGGAGCAGGGAAAAAGAAACAGGAGCTTTAGAAGCATTTGAAAATGCATCCAACAAACCAGCCAAACCCAGAAGTATAGCAGAAGGTTTTGGAGATTCCATCTGCAGCAATTCATAGTACCTCTTATGGATTTCAGAGACCTGAGCACAGTCCCATTTAAAAAAACTCCATCCTTGAGATAGAGTCCCCAAAGATTCCTCTTCATCTGACCCATAGTCAGAAAGAGAAGGAATTTGAGAAGAGTAAGAAAAAGGATCAGAAACCAAATCCCCCTCAGAGGAATCCTGTTCCCTGGGTCTTAAGTGGAGTACAGGACCAAGGGGGAGCTGGAACAGAAATCCACTGGAGAGATTTCAATGCCATCACAGCAATAAAACACTGAGTGAAGGCCTGCCACTCACTCTGTTTCTCCTACCCATAGGGATCCACGTTTATTTTTTTTTTAATGAGATGTCTGCCCCATAAAACCTAGAAGGCATTCAATAACAGTTGTAGGGATTTGATCCCAAACTAAAATCTGGGGAACATCCCTAAGCTCCTTGGAAATAAAATCAACCATGTTTCTCCAGAATATCTGAAACAAATGTCTGCAAGCCTCATCTGATGTGCTGAAAGCTGGATCCCCACAAACCTCCAACCTAGTCAAAGCAGAGGAATCTGACAAAGCTGGGTGAACCTCTGGGTTCTCACTCACCTCAGGAGAAATGTCCAGCAGTGGCTGGACAGCGGAAGATTCTGGTCTTTACATGTGACATACAGCGTACCTTAAAGCAACCCAAGGCTTCTGTACACTGGCCAGTCATCAGGCTGCCCTAGGCTGGGAATCTCAGATGTAGGGAATACTGCAACACATGAATGGAAGGACACCAGACTGCATTAATTTTATGAAAGCACAAATAAGGAACTGGAACGGTATTTCACAGAGGAGTTGTTTACTGAAAAGGCACATTGTATGTATGTTCCAAACCTGGTTAAGAGAAAGCAGCCTAGAGCTTTAACAGTAAAAAAGCAATTCTACCAGCAGAAGGAATTGATTCTGACAAATCTGTGGCAGAAGGACAAAGTGCTAGAAGTGGGAGACAGCAGTGTGTTTGTGGAGAATGATTACCCACTGTACACCAGGCAGAAGAAGAATAAAGTTATTCCATTATTCAGGGAATGTCGAGAAGTAGGTGCGAGATTCAAACTGCTATACCCAGCTATATTTAAAGTATTCTTTCCTGGAGGGACAAAATCATTTTTGATGCTGTACATGCTAAGGAGGAAATACAAAAGTCAGTCCTATAAAAGTGAGCTGTGAAACAGAAGATTCTGCTTCTTGTTCTTCGGGTAATAAAAACTAGAGAGAGACTGTGCCAGTAAAACCTTTTCCAATGTTTCAATGGAAAGTGATGGAGAGAAGGAAAAAAGCACAAGAGCTGATTAGAAGAATCAAGACTATGTTAGAAAATGAGGCAGAGACTGGCTTTGGGAGATGGAGATGAACTAGAATAAAACCAGTAATTTGGATATTGACAAATGCAGGATTACAAAGCAATAATTATATTTGTGAAACACGACAGAAGACTAAAATCAGGAAATATTGGACTTTTATGACTTGTAGGGGACTCTAAACATATGCCTTACTTCATGTCATTAATGTTCGGAAAAATACTTAGGAAAGGGGACGAGGAGAGAGAAAGTTAACTGTAAGTAAAGCAAAAATTATTTTCTTAATAGTAATACTTTTATAGTACATGATTTTCTTTGAATGTTATAACGTAATATTTTCTCAGTTACTTGCATAGGGTAATGACCGGATTAAGGCCCTTAACATGATGTAGTAACAAGTTTCAAGAGAAAGCAAGTAATTGAAAGAACACAGTATTATAAAGCCATTTTCTAGTAAATAATTGGATGCTTAGTAGCAACTCTGTATGTGGTCCTAACGTCTCCATGGAGACAATCTGATAAAACAGAAATGGCTCGGAGATTATGTTCTCCGAAAACATTCAAGTGTTTTCCCATCTGGGAGAACTATAAAGCGGAGACAAAACCAGACAGCACTTAGTAGAAGCAGAGAGGCTGTACATGCAGGCTGTCTTAACATGGACAATCTTTCTTTTAGGTTAACCCAAGTCTGAGTGTGGCTGTCAGTTTGTGATGCTTGTTCCTATTAGGAGAGCAAAACTTCAATATTTGAAGAGGTCAACGTAATACTAATGCACAAAAGTATGTACAAGTTTTAGGGGTGTTTTTTCAGGCTTTCAATACAACAAAAACATTTTGTAAGATGTGACAAAGGCTCAAATGGATGCAACAAAAAAAACAAGTGGATAAAAGACCAATCTGCCAATGTGTGCTTATAACTCAAAAGTTGGAACTAGACACTTATCAAAAACAGTTAAAAAGTTATTATTCTCACCATTTATGTGCAACACAATGATGATTTCTGTAAGGTCTTTAAATATCACTGGTCTCACAGATAAATACACAAAGTAGTGAACTATATTTAAAAAATGTAGAGCGTAAACAGCTATGCTACCCTTGGAAAGAACTAAACGTGAATTTGATAAAGAAAGGTTTTCAGGATGGTTATTCAGCAGAATAACTGGGACAAAGGAAAAGAGCAGTACTAATTGCAAAAGGACTAATGACAGAGAGGATTAACAAAGATAATAATGGTAGATTTGTAGTACTAAGGGGCTACTGGCATGTATTTATATTTTGCCTAAAACTGCTATAATGGAGCTTAACAAAATTTTGGAAGAAATAATCAGCTTTCAACAAGGAATATTACTTATAGGGGGGGGGGGGGGAGTAGAGTTTGATTTGCAGCAGTGAAGATGTGTCTGGGGGGCCCAGAGGGTAAAACATAACAAAGAAGGCTAGACATTTGAAGCAATTTATGAAAATACTTGGCATGGAATATGCGAATTCAGTACTAGGAGTTCATAGTGAATTTATATATTATTTCCCCAAGATACAAAAGCTGGGCTAGGCTAGACAGAATTTACATTTCACAGGAACATGTGCATTTAAGCACCCAATAACTATTTCAGATCATGCGCCAATAATAACTAAAATAAAAACACAGGATAATGAAATAAAAATGAAACACTGGTGCCTTCAGACTTATCTGCTGAAAAAGGAGGAATTTAAGGAATAGGTAGTGGAAATTATTCAGGAGCCATTAGAAAAAAAGATAGAAATTTCTTCTGAAAATGTACTAGGGATTGGGATAAAATTAAAGTGGAGTTTAAAAAACAGGGTGGAAATAAAAGAAAGATAGGGTTAAGAAATACGATTTAGAGGGACTGACAAGTATTGCAGAATAGGGGGAATCTCATAGAATAACAGGAGGAGCAACTGCAGAATGCTAAACAGAAAAAGGGATTACCTCGATAAAATGTATGCGTTTAGAAAGATTGCTGTTAAGCAGCTGTTTTTTTGAGAACTCTGCTGCACAAAAACATTTAGCACAACTCAGGCAATAGAAATTAGAAAGGGCAGTTGCGAATCTTAAGGAGTCAATAATAAGGAAGATACCAAGAGATCCTGTACAGGTCTTAATATTTTGGAAATTCTATGAAAGTCTGTATAAAGCAGAGAAATATGGAAATCAAGAAAAAGTACAAATAGAAATTTTTATGGAAGAATTAAAAAATGCTAAGTTAGAGACAGATGAGGCTCAATTACCAACAGTTAAGATAGTAGGGGAGGAGATACAAATGGTGATATACAACCAATCCACAGGAAAGCCCCTAGGAACAGATGGTATTCCTGTGGAAGTTTGGAAGCTGGGGGGGGGGGGGGGAGGACTGAAAGATCTGGAGGGTTTTGTTTAACAGTATTTTAAGAGAAGGAGGAGAAGTACCAGCATCCTGGAAGAAAGAGGTGGAAGCTGTTTTTCTTACAAGAAGTCACTTAAACAGTTTTTATGCTATCCCCAAGAAGAGAAGAGATATGGATGATCCAGGTGGTAAGAAAGGTACTACTCCCTGTTATAATTATAATCGATGCAAGAACACTGACAACAGTAATAAATTTATACATCCGGATTTTCAAACAAGAGTGTGTGTTCAACGTTAGAGCAGGCTGCAACAGCATGAATATTGTTTATTTAGCCGTATGCAACTCATGCTCGTCCTTTTATGTTGGCAAGACCAACAGAAAACTCAGATATAGGATTAGGGAACATATGCTAAAAATTAGAAATGATGACTGTACTAATGCCCTGGCGAAACATGTAAATAAAACAGACATTTCACATACCTTCAGATTTCTCGTTGTTGAAATGGTTCATGGAAGTGAAAGAGGGGGTGATATTGTGAACTTAACAGAGACAACCGAAAGTAGATGGATAGTGAGATTTAGGGCAGATAAAGGGAAGGGTCAAAATGACAGGGTATCCCTTAAACCCTTGTTAAAATCCAGACCACTGGTTAAGAAATAAGATATTCAATTATTTTCTTATGAATCAAGAAGAAATGACTTATATATATATATACATACACATACATATATACATATATATATAGAATTTAATAATGAGAATAACGTAGCATATGATTTTTATGAATTATATGAATGTATTGTACAATTTTTTGATGCTTCTTTTTAACTTGTAGTAGTGGTGATGTGTCTTTTTAAGGATGGACTGTTCAAGTCAATAATCTTTCATCTGTGATTGTTTTTTTTTTTGTTTTTTTGTTTTTTTAATTACCACAGATATAAAAGAGAAGGTTAATTTGTTAGTAATAGATATGATGAAGTGGTGTATCTACACCACGGAAGCGCTCACCAAATAACCTTTTTGCCTTTTATCAACATTTTTAGCCAGAGTGGTCTTTTGGATGTTCCCGTGGAAATTGTGCATTACTATAAAGTATTATGTCTATAATGGCTAAAAGAATGTCAAAAGTGATGATGACCTTTATGGATCAATGTGGTTTTGTGGAGGGGATGCAAACATTTGACATTAACAGAGAGAAGCAGAATGTAAGAAAATACCACCGTTGGTGGGTCTTGATGCAGAGAAAGCATTAGACAGAGTAAGCTGAGACTTTACCAAAGACAAACAAATAGACAGGGAGCAAGTATTACTGATCCATTTTTATTGGATATGAAGGATGGGAAGTACTACACTGGGTTTGCAATAGTGACATTGCAAAAGGGAGCCAAACCAATTATGGTTAAGTCACCAGGATAAATGTCAGCACAAATGGCTGAGCTACAAGCTGTAAAATGTTTGGTAGTACTTATATGCAGTAAATATTTACAGTGACAGTGCTTATGTAGTAAATTCCCAGAGACTACATAAGGCAACATGGGCTAAAAGACAGTTCACCGACAGTAAAGGACTGATTCAAAAGTGCAAGCTGCAGGGACAGTGCATCAATTTAAAGTTAAAAGCAAAGCATCAACCATGCATAAAAGACCTGCAGAAAGTATGCCAAGAAATAGCCAAAGAGCCAAGTAAAGGACTTAACTGGACCATCGTTCCTAAGAGTACAGAACGTAAACTAAAAGATTTGCTAAAAATTAGTAACCGGAATAGAGCTGTGGTAAACCAGACAAGGTAGATGTTTCAAACTTAGTAAGGACAGTTCCAAAAGGAAGTGTATGTATACTACAGACAGGATCAAAACCAGTAGGGGTCAGTAAATGCAATATCACAGTAGCTAGGAAATAGAATTACCTGAAGGTGAAATGAGGAATGTCAGGAAAGAGAGAATAAGGCAACAGTACTGGTACAATAGATCAATCATAGATCTACAGTCAAAACAGTCTTTGTGCTTTGATTAGCGAGGAGTTCTGTACTTGTATTCCAGACACGACAGAAACCATAAAGCAACATTTAAGTAGAAAACGGCTGCGGTGGTGCAGCGGTTAGTATTATCGCCTCACAGCAAGAGGTTCTCTGGTTCAATTCTCAGCTAGGGCTCTTTCTGTGTGGAGTCTGCATGTCCTCCCTGCGGTCAAGTGAGTTTTAAGAAACATGCAGGTAGGTGCGTGTGTGTATGTGTGTGCCTTCTGTGAAGGTTGGGTGCTGGGTTGGTAACTCGACACCAGAAAAACACCACTGTCGATCAATCTGCGGACCGGTGATCCGCTGTGGCGGCCCCTAACCAGGGAAAGCCGAAAGACATGCTTACAACTAGTTTCTGAAAGGTTTAGAAAGACATGACAAAATAAGCAACTGACTGATTGGTTAAATGGGTTATTTTCAGAATGGCAAAAAAGCATCACCACAGTTTTATCTGCTATAGTAGCTATTATTTTGTTGATCATAATAATACGGATGTATCAAACTTTATATTAAAAAGACTGCCAATCAGGTATCTATTGCAACTAATGTAGGTTACAAAGAAAACATAACCAATGGAAACATGATTTTTCCGTAAGATTCAAAGTTCGATTTAAATTTTAATTAAAAAAATATTTTTGTTTTCAAAATAAAAGGGTTATTGATAGAATTATATAAACTGGTTTCCCTCAAAAGTAATAACATGTATTTGACAGAAAACTGTTTTCCTTCACAGTAACAGAGGTTTGGTAATTGTAACAGTGTGATATTTTTAGAAACCGCATCTACGTTGGCTTAACAGAATGTGCTTCTGATTAACAAAAAGTATTACACTTCTGAATGTTTCTGTAACAAATAGCATTAACAATAGAGGCTTGCTGAAATATCCTAAACAGTTGAATGTAAACATATATTCAAGCTAACGGGAAATAGCTAACACAGCAGAAAAAATTACAAACTATCTTATCAATGAAACAACATTTCGGCCTACTGAAGGAACTGGTTTTCTCTGGATTTTGATAAGTATGCAGACAAAGAAGGCTTCAATACAGGAAAAAAGAAGTTATGTACTCACCATAACGTTCCATCTGAGTAGGTACTTCATTTGTCTGCAACCTGTGGGTATCGGATCCGATCTCGAATCCGAGCCGGCAGCTTTCCAAGCTACAAGATCCGAGCTCCTAGCTCTTCCCCCCTACCCATAATCCCCTGCTATGCGCTACATTACCTCAGATCGAATTTTTTGCCTCTTACACAACTCCTACCTTTGATAGAGGAAGCAACACCAGATAAACTGTCCTAAGGCAGAACAAGATCTCTTTGGTGATCAGAAATCCCGAAAGGTTCGGGGGATGGCAGGGGGGGGTCGGTTGCAGACAAATGAAGTACCTACTCAGATGGAACGTTATGGTGAGTACATAACTTCTTTATCTGAAGTAGTTACTTCATTTGCTCTGCAACCTGTGGGACAGAGTCCCCAGCTACCTAGGGAGAAACCCTGGGCGGCCTATTGAAGGATATTCCGAAGCACCGCAGAGCCAAATGAAGCCCTACCTCTCGATACCAGCCCTACCTCTCGATACCATATCCAACTTATGAGAAATAAACGTATGTGAAGAGGACCAGGTAGCTGCAGAGCATATGTCATCCAAGGGGATCCTAGACCAGAAGGCTGCAGAGGTGGCCACAGCCCTCGTAGAGTGAGCGTGAATTCCCGTAGGAACCGATTTGCCTGCAGAAAAGTACCAGTGGACTATGCATTGACAAATCCAATTTGCTATAGTCACCTTGGAAATGGCCTTACCCATGGCTAATTTAGCAAAAGACACGAACAACTGGTCCAATTTGCGAAAATCCTTAGTCCTGTGCAGGTAGAAACGCAGTTGTCTGTGCACATCCAATTTATGCAATGTGTATTCTCCTTTATTCTGAAAGTTTGGGAAGAACACGGGTAAGTTTATTGATTGATTGATATTCGACTCCGAAGCCACCTTAGGTAAGAACGACAGATTAGTCCTGAGGAACACTCTATCCTTATGAAAAATGAGATAAGGATGCTTCATACATAAGGCTTGAAGTTCTGATACCCTTTTGGCTGAAGTAATGGCAACCAAAAATGTTTTCCAGGACAAGAACTTTAATGGAACCGAAGCCGCGGGTTCAAAGGGTGGGCCTGTCAAGGCTTGTAAGACTAAGGCCAAATCCCATGGAGGCACCACCACTTTCACCGGAGGCTTCAAGAGGAAAATGCCCCGTAAGAAGGTTTTACATAATTTTGTAGAAGCCAAAGATCCTAGTCAGTCTCCCACATGGAAATGGGAGATGGCTGCCAATTGCACCTTAACTGTTGAGGCACTTGCTCCTTGTCTGAATATCAGAGACAGGAAGTCTAGAATAGTAGGAATAGGAACTGTAAATGGATCCAGGCCTCTACCTTTGGCCCAGACAGAGAAGCATTTCCATTTGCTGTAGTAAATCTTCCTAGTAGTCAGCTTATGTGCTGCGACTAGAATGGCCTTAACAGAGATACCGGGAGTCCTAGACATCAGTGGAACTGGAGCAACCAAGCCGCAAGCTTGAGGTTCACCAGGTTCGGGGTTTGTAATCCCGCCAGATGTGAAATCAGGTCTGGAATGGGATCCAGTATCCATGGCGGAGATACACTGCGAGACCGCAGGTACGGGAACCAGATCTGGCGAGGCCAGAATGCGGCTATGAGGATAACTCTGCTCCCCAACCGACGGGCTTTCTGTATGAACTTGGTTATGAGCGGAAAGGGTGGATAGGCATACAGTAGACTGGACGGCCAAGCATGGATTAGAGCGTCTCTGGGATTCTCCCCTTCGGGGGGAAGTATTGCGAAGTACTCGCTGCATTTTGTGTTTAAGGGAGAAGCAAAAAGATCGCAGCAAGGCCAACCCCATTTGCGGAAGATCTGCTTCGCAACTGATGGATTGAGAGACCACTCGTACGGAGTGAGAATCACTCTGCTCAGTTTGTCCGCCAAAATGTTGGACCGACCCGGAATGTGCGTTGCTACCAGAAAGCAGTTGGTGGATATCGCCCATTCCCACACTCTCATAGCCTCCCGGCAAAGTGGGTAGGACCTGGTTCCTCCTTGCTTGTTTATGTACCTGACCACTGACATGTTGTCTGTCTGGATTGCAATAGTCCCCAGAGGTACAAGGTTGTGGAGAGCTTGCAACGCTAGAAGCACCGCCCTCATCTCTAGGACACTGATATGCAAAGCGGTCTCCAGGGGAGTCCACGTGCCTTGGACGGTTCTGCCCGAACAATGCCCCCCCCCACCCGAGGCGAGAAGCGTCCGTGGTCAGCGTGGCTTGTGGGGGAGGGACAACAAAAGGCCTCCCTTCCTTTAGCTCTGGGGCGTGGAGCCACCAAAGAAAGGAGTGCCTGCAAACTCTGCTTAGGGGAATCGGAGTACTCAACGGATGGAGTAGCAGGGACCACTGAACTTGAAGGGTCCACTGCAGAATCCTCATTCGCAGATGCGCGTGAAGGGCGAGAGTGATCGCTGCTGCCATAGATCCTAGTGCCCTCAGAACTCATTCCACCTTCGGGGCCGGGCTTTGAAGAAGAATTAGCACCTGACACGACAAGCTGTTTATCCTGTCCGCAGTTAGCATTGCTCGAGAAATGCGGGTATCTAACTTGGCCCCTATGAACTCCAGGACCTGTACGGGGCAAAGAGAGGATTTCTGGAGGTTTACAGAGATGCCTAAGCTCTGGGCAAGGGTCAGAGCATAATCTCTTGCCAGGCAGAGCTGATGCCTGTTGGTGGCGGTAAGGAGCCAGTCGTCTAGGTACGGGAAGACCTGAATGCCCTGAAGTCTCAGGTGGGCTGCAACCACTGCCATGACCTTGGTGAACACCCTGGGGGCTGAGGTGAGGCCGAACGGGAGAACCCTGAACTGGTAATGACTGGCTCCCAGCCAGAAGCGGAGAAACCTTCTGGATAGTCTGTTCATCAAGATGTGGTAGTATGCATCCTTGAGGTCTATCGAGCACATCCAGTCGTTCTGCCGCAGAAGGGGGAGAATAGATTGGAGGGTGACCATCCGGAACTTTTCTTTGGGAATGAACAGGTTCAAAGTGGAGAGGTCTAGAATGGGTCTGTAGTCCCCCGTCTTTTTTGGCACTAAAAAGAACCTGGAGTAATAACCCGATCCGGACTGGTCTGGGGGGACGGGCTGGATGGCTCTTGTTTCTAGCAACTTCAGGATTTCTGAAGCTGCTGCCTCCCTTCGATCGGGTGGAACATCGGGGAGGTGTCTGGTCGAGGGAGGGTGGTTTATGAAGGGGATGGTATAACCTCTGGATATGATGCGGAGCACCCATCGATCTGTCTTAATGGACTCCCAGTTTAACAGGTGCTCCGACAACCGCCCCCCCCCCCCGACTGCCTCCAGAGAGGGACAGCCGGGTAAGCCCTCAGGGCTGCTGCGCGGGTCTATCCGGGAAAGGTTCCCTGGACCCGAAGTTACACGGTCCCCCTCTGCCTCTGGGCCGGCATCCTCCTTGTCCTCCTCTGCCTCTAGAGGACAAGGGGTCCGAAGCCGGATGGGATTGCTGGGGCTTACGGAACCACAGCTTCTTTTGTCCCCTCTGATTCCTAGAAAAGGATCATTGGGGATTAGAGAAGCGGACCCCGATGGCAGACAGCGTCTTCTCATCCTTCTCGCTTTGGACCAGCGTCTCGCAAACGGTCTTGCCGAAGAGCGAAGATCCGTCAAAGGGTGCATTCGCAAAGGACGCCTTGAAGGGGTCCACGAAATCGCAAAGACGGAGCCAGGAGTGACATCGCAAGACGACCCCGGCTCCACTGGCCCTAGCGGCTCCCTGCATGGCATGGGAGAGTAGACGCATGGACGTGTTAGAGATGGACTTTAGAGTGGCCATACGAGCCAAGAAAATTTTGTCCTCGACCGACATGGACTCCGGGGGGGCTGCAGCGTATTCCTTAATTAAGTCTCGTTGCAGCCTAATGGTATGTGCCATGTAGTTAAGCGCCCTTACGGAAAAGGTCACTGAACTAAACATCCGCTTCCCAATGCGGTCCAGTGCTCGAGATTCCTTATCTGGCGGGTGAACCGAAGAGCTCTCCTGTGCGGGTTCTCTCTTGGTGGCAGCCGCCACCAGCATGGCATCCACTGGTGTTCCCTTGGCCCAAGACAATCTATCCACTGGGGGGCTAAGGATCTTGTCAGGTCGCTTCGGGATAGGCTCCACGGTGTCAGGCTTCCACGCCGTGGTAGTAATGAGGTCTACCAGGGGGTCAGCCGGTGGGGGGGGGGGGGGACACACCCAGGAGGTAGAAGGGCCTGCCTCAAACGCATCCAGGAACACGGATTCATCTGCGGAAGGTTTTTGGGCAGACCACCCCCCTCTAATACGCAACATTTCCATGATGTCTCCGAAGGGGACATCCTCAGGGGGTGACCTTGGGGAACCTTCCCCTTCATCTAAATCCGTGTCGGTTGTGACGGACTCGGGGGAGTCCAGGTGCCTCCTCTTGCACCGACGTTTTCGAGGGACCTCCTCGGTGGGACTGTCCGAAGAGGGCTCGTCAACGGGTTCCTGTTCCTCTAAGGGAACCAACTGGAGGGTTTGGGCAGGCTGTCCCGATGGTCGGATGATGGAGAATAGAACCACATGCAGCGGGGGAACGGGAGGATCCGACGCCCGGACCGGGGACCTGGAGGTCCTCGACAGTACCCTCTCCACAACCTCAAAAGCCGAAGGAGAGCTACTCTCGCCAGGCTCCGAGAGCAATCTCCTCGGCTCCGAGGTAGGGATCGGGGTCGGAGCCGAGATAGAGGTGAGCTCCGAACCCAACGGTGCCGAAGACACACCACCTCCCCCGGATCCGATGCTCAGCCCTCGGCCCCGAGAGCTCGGATCCGACAGACTCGAAGGCACAGTTGGCGAAGCGATCGGAGCTATTGGCGCCGACGAATCCCCGGTTCCGAAAGGGCCCGGATCCGATAACTCAGAGACCCGAAAACGGGTCGGAGAAGGAGTAATCGGAGCAAATATGGGGGCCGCGCTCCCCCCCCCCAGAGGGGGGGGCAAGAGCACCCCCATCTGCATTTGGGTCTGGATGAATCGGAGCATCATCCGATCCATATCTGCTTCAGTGAGGCTTCTTGTTGATCTTGAAGAAGTCGTCGAGGCGGGCCGGGAGGGTCGCCTCGACGACCTCGAGGGAGACCGATCCTCCTCCTCCAGCTCCGGAGAAAAACGAGGTGAACGGAGCCGAGAGGGGGAGGATCCGTAGCCCCTCGAGGGAGACTTAGTCAGCTTAGACGGCGGGGCTGAGGGTTGAGTCTCAGCCCGCCTTTTGTGGGACTTATGTCCCTTGTCTTTATGCCTTTTTTCCACCGTAGTGGAGGTACCTGAATCCCCCGAACTCAAACCCAAAGAGGGAGGTTGAGTCCCAGGTTGAGTCAGGGGCCCAGAAGGCACGAGGGCTGTGGAGACAGCCTGTGCCTGAGAAGGGGAGGAAGAAGCTGATTCCTGAGGCAACAAGCCCGCCAGGATCAGCTTGTTCTTCCTGTCCCTAATAGCTCAGGGATTAAAGGCCACACAGATTGTGCAGGCCGATGACAAATGGGCCGCCCCCAAGCATAAAACGAGTGTGGCCATCCGCCGGCGAAAGCTTATGGCCACACTCAGTACATTTTGAGAACACCGCCTTAGGCCCTTCAGCCATAACACCACTCACACCAAAAAAAACACACCCAAACACTAAGAGGGGGGAGGGTGAAAGGCGGGAATTAACAGAAACAAACTAGTTAGAAAGGGGGGAACAAAGGTACCTAACTACACATTTGCTAACTAACCCAAGAAAACTAAACTCACACAAAAGATTTTTTTTTTTTTTTTTTTTTTTACAAAGAAGAAAGGTTTTTTACAAAGAAGAAAGGTTCAATCTCACCAAAAAGCCAAGGAGCTCTTCAAAGTAGCTGCTTCAGCCGCGGCAAAAAATTGATCTGGGGTATTGTAGCATATAGCAGAGGATTATGGGTAGGGGGGAGGAGCTAGGAGCTCGGATCTTGTAGCTTGGAAAGCTGCCGGCTCGGATCCGAGATCGGATCCGATACCCACAGGTTGCAGAGCAAATGAAGTAACTACTTCAGATAGAATGTTTTTATCAAGGACAAGTTTTAAAACTATAAAAGTGGTTGTAAAGACTTTTTAATAGGCATTTGTAATTTGAGTCAATGAGGAAGTGCGATGTATCTGACAATGATCCATGTTATAAAGAAAATGTTTATAATCTTATAGTGCTTGGTCGGCTTGTTTCAATAAATCTGTCAGCAACTATGACTATACAGCTGTACAGCTCATCTCTGTGACCTGTTGCTGTTAATTTCAATGTAAGAATGCTTACATCTCCAGTCATAACCTTCATTATGTGTTCTCAACATGGATGCAAAGATACATCTCTCAAGTTTTGCTCTCAAGGCAAGTTTATTGGAATCCAAGCCTCAAACATATAATAGGCAGGTTATGATCACAGACCCATAATCATCTATATTTTACATGTTTTATGCAGCAGTCATCTACTGAGTAGCGACCTTAAGGAAGTTGTAAATTTTAAAGTGTACACATCTCTATCGGGTTATTAGTGTGTGCTGTTACAGACTGCCTTTGAAATAATGCATTTTGTCGTATATGAAATTTGTAAACTCAAATCCCTTTCACAGAACGTCATTAAATTTTCAGATCATAAAATAATGGTAATCTTGTACCTTTCAAACAAACATAGGATGAGTACTACTTCTAATTGTTTACAATTGGTCTGGTCTGTGGCTGAAAGGTTCTCAGTCACTTAATGAACAAACAAATCAATCAGCAAATGACAGAAATATGCCAAACTGCAATGAAGGTCCAGATCACAGCTATGAAAAACAGTTTGCACTACTTCCCCATTTTACAGTGCGCCACAAAAGCACATCTCTTCAGGCAAAGACAATGGTGGCAGACACCAGGCACCATGAACATAACCAAATCAGTCCATTTCCTCTGTGGGCACCAGTCAATAAACACACACAAAATTCAACAATTATCACTCTTACCCCAGAAATCAGAAACACAACACACAGCAATCTTTTTTCTAGCAGTACATTATGCTGGAACAATTTAAACACTGCTGCAGCACTGCAGTGGTAAGAAGGTTCTGGCATGTAGCATAGAGTGATCACACTAGAGAAAGGCACATGCAAATGCAGTTCTTTGATTTTGCAGATACAAAAAACCCTGTCAGTTTCCCTGGAGCTTTCAATGCAACTAGAGAAAAATTCAAAGAAAATCTGAAATGCACTATCTGGAGAGTGAGGCAATAAAAATATACATCCACTGATGTCTATGGCAGAAGCAGGGCTGTTATGCACAGCAGCAGGTAAGTACTGCAAAGCTGAGTACACGTGTGTGTATGTGCCTGTGCAATACAGATGCTGAGTTTAAGGGGGTACACTAGCATAGTTACTTCTAACTGGGTGGTATTCAATGCAATACATCTCTTTCATGCTGTTGAATTGTATTTTTATCACAGCAGTATTAAGGTTCCTTGTGAAGTCCTATTAGAGCTGAAGTGACACTTCCAATGAGTCGGGCCCCAAGTTTTTTTTGGGACCTTTCCCAGGCATAGACAGCATCTAGAATACTGTTGTGGTATCAGGCCATGGCTGTACAAGTCCTCACTACCTACACAACTAAGCTAACACGCACGGTTTTCTTGCCTTCTCAGCAAGGCTAATCTTTCATGGAACCCAAGCACTTAACACAGCAGAGTATGTATACTAAAACAAATTCTCTTTCCAACATGGTATCAAGACTAACAAAGCAAACCTCACGCAAGGAAAGGAAGAGTGAAACCACTGTGAAAGAGAAAATTTGTCTAGTGTAATGGAGAGAACACAAAGTCATTGCCTTTGCCTTCATAGACAGCAGCTGGTTAGGCAAAAATATCATGCTACATTTCTATAAACAGGGTGTCTTGGTTCACTTTCAGTCTGTGACCTGGAATGAACACAGCAAGAAGACCGCCTTTATTGGTGTTATGAACAACCTTCTAATGGTCAGTGATCAATGGTACTATTCAGTTGAGGTCCTCCTTGATGTCACTGCAGAATGTGAAGTGGAGGACCACTACATCCTTTTGCAATACTTGTAATCATAAGAGCTGTCCTTGACAGGTGTCTCCTAACTGGGTTTATGCTTCATCTCTACACTCACTAAACTATGGAGTTCCATGTTTTTCACTGCATACATGCTGTCCTTAGGAGTATGTACAGCATACACTGGTTGTTGCAAACTCCTTGGTCAAATCTCTGATCCGACACCCCTGTATTATACTGAGGCACTAGACTCAAGGTGAGGGATCTTGTGCTCGATACTACAAGCTGGCAATGCAGAAACCAGGCATCAGACATGCTCTGGTCTTCTTGTTATCATCTAACAATTAAAGAATTCTTGTTGCCACCCAAAAAAATGCTATGGTTAGTTCATGCCCTTATCTTATTACATTTGTGTAATTCCCTCCACCTTATACTGTCTAATAAAGAACTTTTATCTTCTTCAGCTAAAGCACAAATGTTCTCATTTTCTACATGTATGCCCCATTTCTAATATATTTTTCTTGTGCTACGGAACTTTATAGTCATTCAATCTCATATCTTCTACAAAGTGCTTGCATTAGTTATTTGGCTACACATGACCTGGCTCCCCTTACCCCAAACTGCCTCGTCTGCATCAACTTGTTCATACCCTTTTCTGTGCCACTCTAGGATTGCTGCAAATCCGTAATGCACCTTTGGAATGTTCTTCCTCAGCAGCTTCGGCAGTCTCCCATTATAGG